>NC_133508.1:99992500-100087500 GCF_049354715.1 Callithrix jacchus
TTTAAAGTTCATAATTACTGTTAATCCTCGATGTAGTGCTGATGCTAATAAAAGAAGCAGGACATTTAGAACACCAGCAATCGATTTGGGGAGGGCGTGGGGAAGGGAAGTAAAGGCCTATTTGGTCCAGAAACTGGATAAGCCATAAAGTAAAAACTTAATTTTACATCATGTACAATTTTTTAAAATTATAATTTAAGTTCTGGGGTCCATGTGCAGAATGTGCATGTTTGGGTACACACGTGCCATGGTGGTTTGCTGCATCCATCCCCCCGTCGTAGACATTTGGTATTTCTCCTAATGTTAGCCCTCCCTATCCCCTCACCATTTTTAAAATTTAAAATTTAAAGACTTTACAACCTTCTGCCAAACTCCACTGCGCCCCCTGAAGTGTGCGAAAGGCAACAACAGCTCACCTAGCCCGGTGAGTGGTAGCTGCCATTCTGATTGAAAAAAAGCTGTTGACTGTGTTCAGAGCAATTAAAAGCGGTCAGAAATAGCAGACAGCCTTGTGTTTGGTGCATAGTGATTTGAGGAGAACTCAGCATTGGCATTTCTATCATAGCACAAGTCTGTGGGTTGCTAAGTAGTTTGCCCTGGTGGCATTCCATGTATTGCAGCTGCAAATCTCAGGCTCAGTCGTGAGTGAGCAAGATCCAGATGTGTGAGAATCTGGGTGGTCCTATGAGACTCCCCTGCATAGACCCACAGCCACATTGCAGCAGCTGGAATGTTCTCTATTTTTAAAAGGCAAAAAAATTTTTTCTATTTAAAATTTTAATTTAAGCAACTAGATAAAAATAATATTTAACTTTGGGTTCAGTCCTTAGCCTATATATTTCAAATATAGGAATTAAAATTGAATTAGTAATTTTTGTTATTTAAGAAAAAAAGCACTAAGATTGAATATTTTATATATATATATATATATATATATATGTATATATTTGTATTTTCCCACTTCCAAATTCCAACCTTTATTCCATAAGCGCAAGAAGAGGTGGTGGGACAGCGCAAAGAATAACAGCTGCTGTTTATTAGCACTTACTATGTATGAGGCACAGGGCTAAGTGCTTGGCCTGCCTAAGTGAGTCATTTCATCCTCACGCCCTTACTGAAGGTGGTTACTGAGGAGAAAACTGAAGCTAGGAAGAGGCAAAGACAAGGTCTGAAGATGAGACCGTCTGACTCCAAAAACCTAGAGTAGCCTACCCTGTTTGGGAATAGCAGTGAGTACAAATTTATCAAAAGCGTAGAAACTTTACTTCTTCTTAGCAAAATTATTTATGAGAGAAAAAGGAAAGGAGAAAAATATAGGCAATGCTGGTCATGTTCTTTTACTGTTTTAAAGTAGACTTTATTGTTTAGAACAGTTCTAGATTTGCAGGAAAATCAAGAAAACAAAGTTTTCTTTTCTCTTTTACTATGACGTTGAAGGTCCTGAATTTGTAGACTTTTTCTGTAGAGGCTTTTTAGGTGAAGATTTTTCAAGTAATTGTATTGTTTTTGTGGTCAATTTCATAACTAAGCAGGGACATTTTGGTGATAACTGGCATCATACGTGGGGGAGAGGGTGTAGTTTATAGCTTTTTCTACTATTGATTTTTCTTATTAAGCTTTCCATTTCTGCCCTCATTCTGATGATGTCTGGTAATCAAGAGTCAGGGATGACCAAGGGTGGAGATACCTTGGGATTTGGAGTCGTAAGCCTTGGTTTAAAGCCCCAGTTCTGCCACTGAACTAGCTGGGCAAATTAACTTCCTTGTGAATCTCAGTTTCCTCCTCTGAAATGGGAATAATAAGAATCAACTGAGTTAGAAAAGGTTCCATTGTAAGCTGCAAAGGGCTAACCAAATGTTAGTTCTGATGATGACAGCTCTTTACACATGTGATGAGGATCTAGGCTAATATAACTTATTTTATAAACCACAGTGTATATATTCCAATAAGCTGTGTCTCCAGAGAATAAACTAATGAAATTTAACAAGGTCATGGGTGGAATTTTGGTTTTGGAATCTAGTAGACCAGACTTTGAATCTTGGACCTCCCACTTAGCAGCTACATGACTTTGAACCTTGTCTGTGCCTTCTCTCTTTCTTTGATTCCTTAGATCTAAAATGAGATAACATCACCTAACTTACAGAGTTGTTTTGAGGATTAGATGTACGTGAATACAGTGCCATTCACAGAATAAACCCCCAGGCTTATCATAATTTCTTATGCAGTTTCAGACCCTCCCTGGGTCCCCTCCTGGGAGTGCCCTTCACTTCCCAAAGCTCTTCTTTTTAAATATTCTTAACAGGGGCAAGTCCTTATCCTCTGAGGCCTTCACTTTTGAAAATGGAAGCTAAGTAGGATAAATAAAATGGGTGATTAAGCTAAGCAATACGGTTTTGGGTTACAATGAAAGCATGTCAATGGCTTTGTGCCATGGTTACCTTCCTTGTGACTTCTTGCTTGAAACTCACTCCCAAAGAGGAAATTAGATCTGCTTAGGATGATAATCTTTTGATTCTTGGAAAGCATGATTTAAAAAGTTTTCTTTTTTTTGGCATTTTATTTGCAGAGCGCCTTATAAATTGAGACTAGGGACCTCTTCTCTTTGTATAAAACACTCCCTCCCTGCTCCCCACCCCATACTCTGCTGAGAGAATTCCAACTCTTACTTCAGCTTTCCTTTTCAGCATCACTGCCTCAGGCAGGACATGTGAGGTGGACAGACAGGTGAGCCTCACTTTGATCCCTGTACTTCTTTTGTAACATTTACTGCCATATAATCACTTATTAAATGTATGCTTCCATAGCAAACTCCCCATAGACCCATAACATGAACAATTCCAAAGAATTTAATCCTCAGAAACTTGTCTGTACCTCATATGGGCATGAGGTACTTATCTTCAGGACAAAAGAACTACAGAAAGAATCTTAAACTATTTACAGTAATCATGTTGGTGGTTATGAGATTGTAAGATTGTTGGGTATATTTGGGGGAAATAAAACAGTAATTAAGAGTTGTAATTCTATCATTTCTGGAGGTTTTGAAAACTGGGACTATCAGTGCGGGAGAAAGGAATACAAATTTTGTAGCTTAAGTATTAATGGGAAATCATAATTAATTTTATTTTTGGAATTTCAGTTCTATCCAGTGAAAAGTCCTAGAAACAATGACCACAGAAACAACGAGGACCCCTCGTACTACTGGATTGTGGTGCTGAAATACCATCACTCACTAACAGGAACCAAGGCTCCTTAGAGAAATGACTGATTCTAAGTTAGGGACAAGGAATGTCTAAGGTGAGCTTGTCATGACTTTTTTTTTTTTTTTTGAGCTGGAGTCTCACTCTGTCTCCCAGGCTGGAGTGCAATGGTACAACCTTGGGCTGCTGCAATCTCTGCCTCCCAGGTTCAAGCAATTCTCCTGCCTCAGCCTCCAGAGTGGCTAGGATTACAGGTGCCTGCCACTACACCCAGGTAATTTTGTGTTTTTAGTAGAGATGGGGTTTTACCATGTTAGTCAGGCTGGTCTCGAATTCCTGATCTCAGGTGATCTGCCTGCCTCGGCCTCCCAAAGTGCTGGGATTATAGGTATGAGCCACTGCACTCAGCCAGAACTTCTATTAGGTGGCAAGGAGGTGATCAGAACCTACCGGGGTTTGGTGAAAAGCACTCAGGAGCCAATTTGAAGAGGCTCCTGGCTAAAGATGGGACAATTCAAGCATCCATAAAGGTAATAACTGCAATTGATTAAAACCCATCAGATGTGATTATAAATCATAAATTTATAATGATAGCAAATGAAAAAGAAAGAGATAGTAAAGGGAAAAGAAAAGAGGAAGGAGCAGCAAAAAGCAAGAGAGGGAGAAAGCAAGCAGTTGGTTACCATGAAAAGATGCCAGTGGACCGATATGCTGTCTGAAAACTGAAAGAATCAAGCATTTGGCTTGCCTTTTCTATGTGAATTACACAACTGGATAACTGAATGGAAGATGACAGAAAGTTTCCTTTTGTAAACATATTCCAGCTAATAAAGATAGAAAGACAGAAGGAGAATTTCACCATTTTGCAACCTCTACTGAATGAATGGATTTAGGCATTAATTAAACTACTAACATCACATAAGAGAGACACTGATATTACGTCTCCTGATGAAATAACACTTTGCCAAAGAGAAAAAAGGAAAATCAAACTGTAAAATAAAAAGCAAATCCCTGTTTAGGCCTCACCTCGAAGGAGGAGTCTTTCCTTGTCACTCCAGGTGACAACTACTACTTCCTCTATTCTGCTTTTACATCTTATCTATACATTAACTTATTTTGCAGACATTCATTCGATTATTGCATCATTTTTTTGTTTCTGTTCTTGTCCTCCTGCATTCTATAATAATATCCATTTGGCAACTGAATGATCATTTTCAAATGTAAGTTGGAGCCTGTTGCTCCTCTGAGTAAAACCTTCCGGTGGCTTCTCATTAATTCTTGAATCAAATCAGAGGTCTTTACTGTGACCAACAAAGCTAGAGACTCCGGTCCAAATTCTTCACCTTTTACTCTCTCTCTAGTTGCTTTGCTTAGCCACACAGACCTGTCAACACAGGAGCACATTCCCATCTCAGCACCCTGCATAGAATACTGCTTCTGCAGTATCTGCACAGCTTGCTCCATGACTACCTCAAAGTCTCTGTCCAGAGAGGCTTTCGTTGACTATCCTGTATCAAAAGCAACCTTGATACTCTCTATTCCCTTTAACCAGTTAGTTACTTTTTGGATTACTTCTCATCATGACTATGTCTTATATTCATTTGTTTATTATCTCTCCCCCATTAGATGGGAAGCTCTAGAGGCATGCAGAGACTTTGTTTATTTAATTCATTTTTGTATCTCTGGCGCCTAGAATGGTACCTTGTATACAGTATGTGCTCAAAAAATACTTGTGGAATGAATGAATGGGTGCATTCATGAGGTGCTGTGTCACAGTATATTGCATGAAACATGAGTCTTCCATAAAAGTTTTTGAGGGCAAGGAACATTCTTTTTTAACTTTTAAGTTACAGGGTACATGTGCAGGTTTGTTACCTAGGTAAATTGTGCCATAAGGGTTTGTTGTACAGATTATTTTCATCACCTGGGTATTAAACCTAGTACTCATTAGTTATTTTTCATAATCCCTTCTCTCTCCTCCCACCTTCCACCCTCCATTAGGCCCCAGTGTGTGTTGTTCCCCTCTATGTGTCCATGAGATCTCATCCTTTAGCTCCCACTTATAAGGGAGAACAAGTGGTATTTGGTTTTCTGTTCCTGGATCAGTTTTCTAGTGAAAATGGCCTCCAGCTCCATCTATCTTCCCACAAAAAAACATGATATTATTCTTTTTTATGGCTGCATAGTATTCCATGGTGTTTATATACCCCATTTTCTTTATCTAGTTTTTCATTGGTGGGCATTTAGGTAGATTCCATGTCCTTGCTATTGTGAATAGTGCTGCAATGAACATACATGAGCATGTGTCTTTTTAACAGAATGAGTTATATTCCTCTGGGTATATATCCAGTACGGGGATTGCTGGATTCAATAGTAGTTCTGTCTTTAGGTCTCTGAGGAATTGCCACGCGGAAGGAGCATGTTTTATTTAGCTTTTCACTGCAGCATCTTACATGATGACTGGCACTTGGTAGGGCCTCAATAAGTGCTTTTTGTACTATTAAACATTTTTGCCTAATGATTTTTATACCTCTAGCTTTACTTCTAAAATATTAGGATATTTGAATTGAGTATGTGCTAGTGTGTTAGAGGTATCCCTGGATTCCTATGTTATATTTCTGTGAGGAAAAAGTATTGAAATAAAAATAAAAGTCCCATAAGAAATAAAATCATCTCATCATGAAAAAAATAGAATGAGTTCTAAAGACCAATAAAGGCACAGAAATAAAACATCAGTCATTGGTCAGACATGAATGGAGGACACTGTGTGAATGTTGGAACATCTCGTAATCACACCTACTGTAGATCTTGATATGAAGATCTCTGAGAATGAAGATCTCTGAGAATGAAGATCTCTGAGTAAGTGTCCACAGGATGTGGGTGAGGGAAATAGATCTACAGTCATACTCTCTGGAAACCACTAGGTGGTGCTGTCAAAGATAATGGTTTTTATTTGTGGATGCTGGAGGCGGGAAATATCTTGCTTTTAAAGTGTATTACTTCTACTTTTTATTACAACAACATTGCATAGTTACTGTAGAACATTTAGTAAGTACAAATAAGCCCAATGAAGAAACATTCACCCAGAATGTTTCCAGAAAGTTCTGAGGAGTGAATAGCAGTATGTATACGCTAATAAACCGGTAACAACAATAATAATAATGGCTTACATTTTAAGTGCTTACTGCCTCAGATACCATACCAATGCTTTCTACTTACCAGCCACCCAATCTTTGTAGGGAATTTCTTTCTTTTTTTTTTAAATTTTTTATTTGAGACGGAGTTTCGCTCGTTACCCAGGCTGGAGTGCAATGGCGCGATCTCGGCTCACCGCAACCTCCACCTCCTGGGTTCAGGCAATTCTCCTGCCTCAGCCTCCTGAGTAGCTGGGATTACAGGCACACGCCACCATGCCCAGCTAATTTTTTGTATTTTTAGTAGAGACGGGGTTTCACCATCTTGACCAGGATGGTCTCGATCTCTTGACCTCGTGATCCACCCGCCTCGGCCTCCCAAAGTGGGGAATTTATTTCTTTACAGTCATAAATGAGACAAGGATATAGTGATCTATTTGTATATATTGATAGGTATATTGGTTTTTATTTTATAGCTCAACATATAGTAGATAATCAACAAATCTCAGTTGAACAAATTCTTGATAACTTAATTATATAATTCATGAAAAGCATCTAGCCCATATGGTCCTTCAAAAAATAGTAGCTATGTATTGCTACATGATTAACATTAATTAGTTTATAAAACAAGCTTGAAAATTTTTTTTTGTTGCTGTTGCCTTAGAAGAGCTAAGCTTGATTGGTTGAGTACGCCAGTAACAATAAGAAGTCTAAATCCAGCTTCTCAATGGACATTTTTGCCCCTTTATCCTTCTGCACTTGGTCTATAGATTGCTTTGGGCTCAAGGAGTTGTGTCCCAGACTGGTAGAGGTCTGAAAAGTAAAGCCAGCATGGAATCATAGACTTTCTTAGTGACTCTGCTATCCAGGGTCACACTGTTAGTGGGGCTTATAGAAACAAAAGTGGGGCTGGGTGTGCTAGCTCATGCCTGTAATCCCAGCACTTTGGGAGGCTGAGATGGGTGAATCACTTGAGCTTAGGGGTTCGAGACCAGTCTGTGCAGCATGTCAAAACTCGTCTTTACAAAAAATACAAAAATTAGCTGGGTATGGTGGTGTGCACCAGTCCCAGCTACCTGGAAGCTGAGATGGTGGATCACCTGATCTGGGGAAGGTAGAGGCTGCAGTGAGCCCTAATGGTGTCACTGCACTCTAGCCTGGACCTTGTTTCAAAAAAAAAAAGAAAAGAAAAGAAAGAAAACTGGGCGGTGGGGCTGGTTCAGGGCAGCTATGCCTAACAGAATTTCTTGGGATCCCTAAATGATTAGCAGGGTGTATTTTCCTTTTGCCTGTATCTCCATTTCCCTTTCTCGACAACTTCAGTTTTTCTATGTCATCTGAGGTCTTTTAAGTTTAACTAATAAATACTTTTGAGTTACTATGAGCAAGGTACTATGTTAGGTGTGTGGTAAGAGAAGGGATAGAGAGATAATGATGTCTCTGCCTTTAAAAGCTTTCAGACTAGTAGGGAGGATAAGAGAAGTACCTATCTCTAAGATGAGGAGTAACCACTTCCATGTCTTCTGACTTCCAGTCAGTAAAATAGAGAGTTTCTCAGTGTGTGATAAGGAGCCGTCTGCATCAATTTCACCTCGAGTGCTTGTTAGCATCTCAGATCCGTTGGATCAGAATTTCCAGATAGGAGAGGTGGAAGTCTTTGGAATCTATATACAATAAACATCACAAGTGCTTTTTACACTCACCAAAGTTGGAAAACTACTGCTGTCGCTTCCCAAGGTGATTGCAGACAATAATGGAGATTGAAAGGAGGAAAGAGTGTGTGTTTAACGTGCTTGCTACACGAAACTCTACTAATCACCTTACATCCTCTTAGGTGTACCAAGAGAAACTGTTATCATCATCATTTTCCTGTTTTAAAGATGAGGAAATTGAGGCACAGAGAGGTTAAGTCACTTGCTCAAGATCACACATAGAAAGTGGTGGAGGCAAGGTTTGAATCCATGCAGTCTGATTCCAAAGTCTATGCTTGTAACCACTATGCTCACTGCCTCTCGTAGATGGTGGCTTTCAGAAAAGACTAACAAAGACTTGGAAAGGTGCAGGGTTCCCAAGTGAAGAACATGGGCAAAATGATTCATTTTGAAGTATGATAACCATAAGGATCTACTGGTTCTCATTTGTCTCTTTACAATAGATTATATGGTATTGTTTTTATTCTTCCAAAGTCACATGGGTAGTTTTTAAAAAGAGCAATGTACTGAACACCTTCTCTGTATAATGCTGTTGAAAGGCATTATGTTATTCTTGTGACAACTCTGATGTAATATTTGACTCGATTTAGAGATACAGAAAGTATTGTCAGAGAGTGCAAGTGATTTTTTCCAAGTATACACAGCTATTAAATGGTAGAATGAGATCTGTTTCTATTCAACATCTGTTGCAGCAGTGATGTATTCAGCTGTAAGTAACAGATATCTCAATGCAAAATGACCTGAACAATACAGAAAGGTGTCTTATGTATATCTCACATGTCAGCAAGTCCTGGGCAGGATGGATTTCAGAGTTGGTTAATTCAGAGGCCCAGTTATGTCACCAGGGTCTGAGGGTCTACTCAACCTTGGTATTTGCCCAAGTTTGAGCAATTTACAGATTGAATTGTGTCCCCCAGTTAGAAACGTGGAGTCCTAACCCTCCAGTACCTTAGAATGTTACCTTATTTGGAAATAGGAACATTATAGAGGTAATGAGGTTAAAATTAGGTCTTTCGGGTGTGCCCTAATATAATACGGCTGGTGTTCTTATAAAAAGGGGAAACTTAGACACAGAGACAGAAAAATAGAGGGGAAATGATGGAATACACACAGCGAGAACGGCCATGTGACTGGCTTGGTGCATTTTATAAGCCAAGGAACCCAGATGCTAAAAGAACAAGGAAGGATTCTCCTCTAGGGCCATTAGAGAGGAAGACCCTGCTGACCCCTTGATTTTAGACTTCTAGCTTCCAGAACTGTGAGTTTCTGTTGTTTTAAGTGTCTCAGTTATTTTGTTATGGCAGCCCTAAGAAACGAAAACTGTTGTGTTCTGCCGTCATTGGTATTGGTTTCATCCTATGCTGGTGGTAGGATGGTTACTTCACTTTCAGAGGTCACATCTGGATATCAAAATGTCCAGCTTCTTTGGTTGGCCAGAATATGCCTCTCTGCAGGGGCACCAGCCAGCTTCCTCTGCTGCTTCACTGGTCAGAGTCCCATGCCTTTCCTCAAACTCAGTAATGGCAAAGGGAATAGGGTTGCCTATGACCAGTCAGACCCAGCTGGTGTGGACTGGACTGTCTTCCCCCACAATCTGTATGTTGCAGCCCTAGTCCTCAATATAATTGTGTTGGGAGAGAGGAATTTTAAGAGGTAATTGAGGTTAAATGAGATCATAAGGGTGGAGTTCTAATTCAAAAGATTGGTGGCCTTATGAGAACAAAAATCTCTCTCTCTTTCTTCTCTCAGCTCTCTTTCTGTGTGCATGAACTGAGAAAAGGCCATGTGAGCACACAGCCATCTGAAAGCCAGAAAGAGAGCCCTCACCAGAAACTGACCTGCCAGTCCCTTGTTCTTGGACTTTCAGTCTCCAGAACTGTAAGAAAATAAATTCTCGTTGTTTAAACCGCTCGATCTATGATATTTGTTACGGCAGCCTAAGCTCACTATTGCACTGCTCTGATAAATGAAGAGGTCAGCTTCCCCTGAGATGCATGGCTGTGTATGAAAATGGGTCGAACAAAATCAAGTTATAGCAGGAAAGAAGATGGGGAGAAGGAATGCGGGGGAGGCCACCAACAGTTTCCACTATATTCTAAATTTTGTTCCTCATGCCATAGCTTTCTTTTCTTTTTTATTTTTTCTTTTCTTTCCTTTCCTTTCTTCTCCCTCCCCTCCTCGCCCCTCCCCTCCCTTTCTTCCCCCTTCTTTTTCTTTTCTTTTTTTTGAGACAGAGTCTCACTCTGTCCCCTAGGCTGGAGTGCAGTAGCATGATCTCAGTCCACTGCAACCTCTGCTTCCCAGGTTCAAGCAATTCTCATGCCTCAGCCTCCTAAGTAGCAGGGATTATGGCATGTGCCACAACGCCTGGCTAATTTTTTGTATTTTTAGTAGAGATGGGGTTTTGCCAGTTAGCCAGGCTGGTCTTGAACTCCTGGCCTCAAGTGATCTGCCCGCCTTGGCCTCCCAAGGTGTAGGGATTACAGGCGTGAGCCACCGCACCTGGCCCACAGCTACCTTTTCTTTGCCCCAGTTTCTCCTGATAGGATGAGAATGATTGCTTTTGTCTTACTTGATGATGAGAGATGTGAACTTGGATTTCTAAGTTAATTTGATTTAAATAAATGTTGTTCATTATAGAACCTGGAGCTCAAGGCTTGACTCAATGCCCAAAACCTGTTAGCCTCTCACATTGCAGGCAAAATTCACCATCTGCAGTCCTTGACTCTTAGCATCCAATTTTTGTGACTGTCCTATTGAGTAGAAGGGTTATGGAGAGGGTTCATGGTTTCTTTTGGACCTAGGATTTCAGGAGTAATTAGGAGGATGCCTCCATCTCCATCCCTCATGAGGAGCTCCTGACTTCTGCTTCACTGTGAGAAAGTCAGATATATGGTTGCCTGTGGCTCTCACTCAGGCCTTTCAATAGTTTCTGTCTTTTAAAGCAGATACAGTTCTTTAGTGCATGTATAGGAATGTGAAATCCATTAAAGGGTCCTGAATATGTTGGGGAAAAATATGACAGGATAAGTATGATGTAATTTAAGTATTTTGGCACAGCAAATGGAAAGAAATTACATTTCCTATTATCTTCCAACAGTTATTGAAAATGAAATGAAATATATTCTATACTCCCCCCAAAAGTCAAGCGCTTTTTTTCCCCTTAGATGCAATTTTTCCCGCAGTTTGTTCATTTGGTATGCATTCCCCTCCTTCCACGACATGGAGGCATTCTGTTATGAAACATTCAATGAAAAAAAATGAACAAAAAAAGTATACTACTTCTTTAAAATATATTGCAAGAATACTCATTTTCAGCTTTTTATTGCAGCACTAGCTGGTATTCTTGCATGCAGTTTTGTAATTTATTCTGAACATTCTACTTAAACCTTTTTTCAATAGCATGATTTTATTAGAGTCAGCTCACTGGACTTTCCCAAAAAGGTATTTAAGATCAAATAAAACCAGTGCTTGGAAAAATATCATTACAATATGGAAGCAGTTACGAAAACATTAGTACTGCAAAGTTTTATTTCAAATGGCTGAGCTTGCTGTACCCCGGGTTATGGTACTTCTACTGCTACAGGCACACTTACTGGGGAAATGGGAAAAACTGTCATCTTAGCAGTTTTTGCACATGTTAGGGGGCAGTGTGGGGAGAAGAAAAGGGTACGAAAATTTAAAGCAAGGCAGCAACATTTTCAGGTGCTGGCATCCATAGGAAAAATCCATTGTCCTCCATCCTGAACCCTGCCTTCCTAACCACCCTCTGCATGTCAGTTTTCCCAGTGGATATGATAGGAACCTGTAAGTTAGCCTTTACCTGGAGACAAAGTGCTGTCCTTTTTAAAATATGGAAGGTACCTTTTGAAATATGAGTGGATTGATTATTGAATTAAATGTGTCACACTATTACATTCCTTTTGGGGTTTTGTTCCATACCTAATAAACTCTTGTCAACATGGTGTCTTATTGTTCAACTGATGTCTTTTAGCACCTCTGTCTGGACAGGCACAGAGAAAGTTCCCATCTGAAGGCTTAGCCTGGACCCACCTTCAGGGGAGTAGGGGAGCTTTATAGACAAGCTGGTGAGTCCCCACGCTCCAGTGCAGTTCCCCGAGGCCACTCCACACTCACCTCAACCAGGCCAAGGAGCAAACCAGCACCCTCCTCTCACGCAACTTCATAACTCAGCACCAAGCACAAATATTTTTTCTTGTTCACTTGCGAATGCCTCTTTCCCTTTCATGGTAACTGACAGCCAGTGTGGCTGGAACACAGTCTCAAGTCAGGGAGAGTCAGCCATGTCCACCGCTGCAATTTGATGGGCTTTAGGAGATTGCTTTCAATTAAAATCTGACGCTCATGAGGAAAAACAGTGTCATTTGCCCCAGTAAACAAATTGCTCCTGGATCAGGTGTTTACATTTTAAAGGAAGTAATCTACTCTTGGTTCTGCAGCACAAAAGGTATGCTTGGTAAAGATGAAAGAAATTCGCATTTTTAGTCATTGATATTTTCCTGTAGGTGATTATTAATCGACATGCAATTCTCTTACTCGATATTTCTTGCAGCCCTTTTCCTGCAAGCATCAAATCTACGGCAAAACACCCACATCCCTTAAGTTTGCAGATTAGGTGGTTTCTATGTGGACTTTCAAATGCGATTTTTAAATTGCGAGTTACTATTCGTATTACTTTTCTAAGGAGAAATATGCTTAAAAAGTAAAGTCTTTATTGCTTCTTAAAAGGCCTAGCACTCTGTGATAAATTCTCGTATTTTGACTGTTAATATGTTTGAATGAAAATTATTTATACATTTGGGTGAGGTTGAGTGGTTTTCATTTGATTGCTGCCTCTGGAAATGAAAGCAGAGTAGCAGGAAATTTACATGTCATGCTGTGATGTATATCCAGATTATGAGATGATTGTGCGGCAGACGAACCCCAAGTAAAATCATTCCCATCAAACTGTGACAACTGCAATTCCTGACAAGGCCTCTTAGTTTTGGGGGCTATTATCATTGTACAAGAATATAATCTATTGACAGCAGGGCTGTTTAATACATTTAAAGGCAGACAGTGGAAGAAATCTTAACTGTTTTCATTCGCCACTGCACAAGGGTGCAGATCAAAAGTGAATTATATTTAAAAATATGCATGTATGATGATAAGATGCATGACATTCATCAACCTGTTTAGTCATGGTTAGGCTGAGGTGGGGAAGAGCCAATATTACTACCATATGTGGTCTGAAATAGAGACGTGAGACTCGAAATTATATCATTGCCCAGTCAGAGCGAGCAAATGGGGAAGACATTCTTTTTTAATCCCTACTCTCTACCTGTCTACACGTCAAGCGCCATCCACGTCTGTAGCAGTGACTTTGGCTCACCCGGGGTAGGTGGAAGCCCTGTGTATCTTTGCCCTCCTTTTTTGTCATGTACTTGTGTATATGATGGGCAAGCATCATGCCAGCACTACGGGTATTATGGAGATGACTAAATCATGACCCTTCTAGAAGCTTCTAGTTGGAGAGAGACTGGTATGTGTGCTTACATAAGCTAAGGCTGTAGGGCCTGGGGGAAAGTCTCAGAAGGGACTGAGCATGGAATTATCCAGCCTCAAGGGTCCACATTACTCGATTGGCGTGTGGCTGGAGAGGGGCTGCTTTTGTATCCTATTGCACAGGTTTGCAGGTGGCAGTGAGGGCTGTTCCTGATTTCAGACTACAAAAGCTCATGCAGTGGGGTGGTGATATTAGTGCCCGGGGCCAAAGGACTTAGCATGGTCCCTTTTTATAGCGAAACTCTGGCGTATTGTGAGGAGCAGTATGGTTTTCTATGCGATAGGCCTGAAAGTAAACCACAGCGAGGATTTTGAATTCCCATGTTCATTATGACTCTGCGAACCACAGCACAAAAATCAGTCATTTACGAAAACAAAAGATGTTCAAAGGCAGTTAAAGAAAATAAAATCAAGAGGACTGATGAATTAATGGCATTTTTCCTGAAGGAATTAGTTAATCAGCTAATATTCATTTCCTAGGACTGAAACTACTGAATGAAGACTCAGAAGGGAGAAAAAGTGGGTTGAAAAGGGTTAAAATGTCCAAATCTCAGCTCAGCTGCCAAAAACTCCTTCTGTGTCTTCTGTCCCTCTCCACTGCTTTAGGAAAGAAAATGCTTAAATAAGCCACACCCATCTATCTTTCCCCTTAAAACCTGAACTATTAAAGTGAATACAAAATTATTTTTAGTGCCCATTCCAAAGGTTAATCACAACAAGAGGCTCTTATCCTTTGAAAGGTTTTATAAGACTGTCCTGAGAGAAGCAAGGATAGGTCCCCTGAAGGGCATAAAACACTGATGAGGTCTAGGTCCCATCTGAAGTTGCCAGGCCAGGACTAAAGGATTATTGGAAGGCAAATCCTTCAGAGGCTGGCCCACACCCCTTTCATGACCTCTTAGGGGTGGGTCGTGGCCACTTGGGAAGGGACTAATTTGCTCAATAAGAAGAAGAGAGTGGCTGGGCCCAGTGGCTCACACCTGTGATCCCAGCACTTTGAGAGACTGAGACAGGAGCATAGCTTGAGGCCAGGAGTTCGAGACCAGCCTGGGCAACACAGTGATACAAAAATTAGCCAGTTGTGATGCTGTGCAACTACAGACCCAGCTACTTGGGAGGCTGAGATGGAAGGATCACTTGAGGCTCAGAAGCTAAGATTGGGCCATCGCACTCCAGAGTAAATGGAGTGCTGGGTGACAGCGTAAAACCTTGTCTCAAAAAAATAAAGGAAAAAAAAAAAAGGAGTGAGCCAAAGGAAGTCATCCATGTCTCCGTGTCCAAGAACAGTGCCCTCATCAGATGTAACAGGACAAGGTCACATCTCCGAATGTTAAGATGGGGCCTCTCTTGCGAGTAACGGACATTAGTTCACAGATGCACTAACTGCTTACGGTGTGTGAGGACTGTACTGGGTCTTGACATCTTCCCTTATTTCAAAGGGTTTGCAACACATACTGTGGTAGGTAGAAAACAGGACAGGGTAATTTGAGAAGGACTTTTCGTTTTCGTTATTGCAGTGTCGAAAGTACCCGGCATGGTGATTGGTGCAGAGTAATCACACAATCCTTTGTTTTAATAAATATTTTATTTAAGAAAAGTTTTAGATAATGGCAAAGATAGTACAGAGTTCTTACGTACCTCACACCCAGTTTCCCGTATTTTTTTTTTTTTTTTTGAGACAAGGTCTTGTTCTCTTGCCCAAGCTGAAGTGCAGTGGTGTGATTATAGCTCACTGCAGCCCTGACTTCCTAGGATCAAGCAATCCAGTCACCTGAGCCTCCTGAATAGCTGGGATCATAGGCATGTGCCACTACGCCAGGCTAATTTTTACATTTTTTGTAGCGATGGGTCCTACTATGTTGCCGAGGATGGTTTCAAACTCCTGGATTCAAGCGATCCTCCTGCCTCGGCCTCCCAAAGTGCTAGGATTACAGACATGAACTACCGCACGTGGCCCAGTTTCCCTGTGATTAACATCTTATATAAACATAGTGCATTTGTTACAATTAATAAGCCAATATCAATACATTATTTTTAACTAATGTCCATACTTTGCTCAGGTTTTCTTAGATTTTTATAATTTCTATGTTTTGTCTGAGGATTCCGTCCAGGGTACCACATCGCATTTAGCTGTCCTACATCCTTAGTCTCCTCTTGACTGTGACAGTTTTTCAGACCTCTCTGGTTTTTTTTGTTTTTTATGAACTTGACAGTTTTGAGAATTACTAGTGAAGTGTTTTGCAAAATGTCCTGCATTTGGGATTTGTGTGATATGTTTCTCATGAACAGACAGAAGTTACAGGTTTTGGGGAGGAAGGCTACAGAGGTAATGTGCCATTCTTATCTCATCACACGTCAAAGATACATACTTTTTTTTTTTTGAGACAGAGTTTCGCTCTTGTTACCCAGGCTGGAGTGCAATGGCGCGATCTCGGCTCACTGTAACCTCTGCCTCTTGGGTTCAAACAATTCTCCTGCCTCAGCCTTCCGAGTAGCTGGGACTACAGGCGTGCGCCACCATGCCCAACTAATTTTTGTATTTTTAGTAGAGACGGGGTTTCACCGTGTTGACCAGGATGGTCTTGATCTCTTGACCTCGTGATCCACCCGCCTCGGCCTCCCAAAGTGCTGGGATTATAGGCATGAGCCACCGTGCCTGGCCACATACTTTCAAGATGATAATCACTGTTGATGTTGACCTTGATTACCTGGCTGAGGTGGTGCTGGGCATGTTTCTCTACCTGCCAGGCCCCTGCACGCTGTACTCTTCGGAATGAAGTCACTACACATAGCCCATACTGAAGGACACAGTTAACCCCAGTCGGGCTAACCTAATCAGATTCAGTCTTCCTGGAATTCAGAATTGGGATGTAGAGATGCTAGCAAGTCTCTTGGGTTGCTTGAACTGGGGCAATAAGGGGTGGAGTGGCCATCTCTGGCCTTGTTCATGGAGAAGCAACAAAAGCTGATCTAAAGAGAGGGCAAAGTGAACACAACAAAGAGAACCAAGACAATGGGAGACAGCCAGAGAGGGAGAGGGGGAGGAGGAGGGAGGGGGGAGAGGGAGGGGGAGGAGGGAGGGGGAGGAGGGAGGGGGAGGGAGAGGGGAGAGGGAGGGGTGAGAGGGAGGGGGAGGAGGGAGGGAGAGAGGGAGTGAGAGGGGGAGGGGGTAGGGGGTAGGGGACTCTGCCTTGCTGCTGGAGCTTTCTGGAACTAAGCTTCAGTCCCTTGGGAGACCTGCTTTTGAGATATCAGCCTATGCCTATAGTAACCTCCGTACCCCATTTTTCCCTCTTAAACTAATTTGCATAAATTTTGGAAACACATAATCATTATTACCTAAGATATTTTAGGGTATTTTAACTTTTATTTATTTATTTACAGACGAAATCTCACTCTGTCACTTGGACTGGAGTGCAGCGGCACAATCTTGGCTCACTGTAGCCTCTGCCTCCCAGGTTCCAGTGATTCTCCTGCCTTAGCCACCCAAGTAGCTGGGAGTTCAGGCATACACCACCATGCCTGGCTAGCTTTTTGTATTTTTAGTAGAGACTGACTTTCACCATATTGGCCAGGCTGGTCTCAAACTCCTGACCTCAGGTGATCTGCCCACCTTGGCCTCCCAAAATGCTAGGATTTGAGGTGTGACCCACCGTGCCTGGCCTTAACTTTTATTTTAAGTTCAGGGGCACTCGTGCAGGTTTGTTACATAGGTAAATTTGTGTCACAGGGGTTTGTTGCACAGATTACTTCATTCCCAGGTATTAAGCCTAGTACCTACGAGTTATTTTTCCTGAGCCTCTCCCTGCTCCCGCCTCCACCCTCAGGTAGACCGCAGTGTCTGTTGTTTCCTTCTTTCTATCCGTGAGTTCTCATCACTTACCTCTCACTTGTAAGTGAGAACATGCAGCGTTTGGTTTTCCATTCCTGTGTTAGTTTGCTAAGGGTAATGACCTCCAGCTCCATCCATGTTTCTGCAAAGGACATAATCTTGTTCTTTTTATGGCTACATAGTATTCCATGATGTACATGCACCATGTTTTCTTTATCCTGTCTTCCATTGATGGACATTTAGGTTGATTCCATGTCTTTGCTATTGTGAGTAGTGCTGCAGTGAACATTTGCAGGCCTGTGTCTTTATGACAGAAAAATTTATAAAAAATGTATATACCCAGTCATGGGATTGCTGGGTCAAATGGTAGTCCTGTTTTTAGCTATTTGAGGAAGTGCCACTGCTTCCAACAATGATTGAACTAATTTACACTCCCACCAGCAGGGTGTAAGTGTCTGTTTTTCTCTGCAACCTCACCAGCATCTGTTATATTTGACTTTTTAATAGTAGCCATTCTGATTGGTGTGAGATGGTATCTCATTGTGGTTTTGATTTACATTGTTTTAATGATCAGTGATATTGAACTTGTTTTCATATGCTCGTGGGCTACATGAGGTCTTCTTTTGAAAAGTGTCCATTCATGTCCTTTGCCCACTTTTTAATGCGGTTGTTTGTGCTTGCTTCGGCAGCACATATACTAATGAGGTTGTTTGTTTTGGGTAACTTTTTAAACTACTGTTGAAAAGGAGGCCTGGCAGGCTTTTCCACAGCCTGTGAGACAGGCTGTGGAGGTGCTGGGGAGCCAAGGAGGATCTGGTCTCCTGTTGGAGGGTGTGAGCGTTGGGAGCCAAGTTTCACCTTACCAGCTTTGTGACCTGATGGAAGTTCTTTAGGCCTTGGCTTTCTCACTTGTGAAGTAGATATAATACCACTCCACAGGGCTGTGCCACCACAAAGGGACAGAATGTGTGTAATCCTCAGAAGAGGGCCAGCATTGGCTCTCATGTGCATTTGGGATGCTCCCCGTTTTCTCTCACGAGTGGCCCCCTCTACAAAGCAGCACTGGCTCACTTGGGCAGAATGTCGTGTTCTCCATTATAGGTAATTATTTGTTGACTTATTTCTCTCTCACATTGCAGCACAATTTCATTCCTGATAGCCAGAGTATTTACCATCCAGGACTGCTACACAGAAGGTGCCTGCATGTTGGATGAATGAATAAGCACACACATTTCTTATTCAATTCAACTGTTTATTAGGGTCTTCCTATCATGTTTAAAGGATAGGAGTCCAGATTACAGGTGAACATGTAAATCATAGTGAATGGCACCTGAGATTCTGCAGCAGTCTCTCAACCCGAGCTCACAGCCCATGTGCGAGGTAGAAAGGCAGAATTTTTACCTCCATCCCTCCCAAACATGGAATTTGGCTATTGGAAATTAAGTGAGTTGCTTACAGTCACAAGTTCATAAAGAAACAGGCAGAGAGGGGGTAAACACAGAGGCCTTTGGAGTTCGAGTTTAGTGCTCTTTCCATGTAGGAGGCGCTGGTGTGAGGGACTTGTCTGTAAGGGATTCCTTTAGCTTAGGAGGGGCAAGTGGCAAACGGCAGTTGCTACCATGAAGAGGGAGGAGGAGAAGAGGGAGGCTTTCTTGCTGTGAGGGGCCCATCAAAATTATGGCTTGAAGCTTATTTTTACAGTGCAATAGTGTCCCCCGTCTCAGCTGAGCAGGATCCTGTGAAACACAAGTTTAGCTCAGCAGAATTCATCATCACCAGCTGAGACTTAAAAATGTGTCTGAGCTCTGTATGTATCGAACATACAAAGAGTATGAGTATCAAGTTATTGGGCTGTGAAATAATATCAACAAAGTTAGTTATGTTTAATTTAACTGTTGAATGGAGGTTTAGCAATTTGGGACCGAAACCTCGATGAGGAATGGAGAATGGGCAAATCAAACACTAAATTCCCTTCTCCTAATAGCCCAGGCTCTGCCGAGAGGAAAAAGCTGATCTGTGCTTTCTCACCTCTGCCTATCATCATTAAATACCAAGCAGTACCTGGCCTGAGCCTTTCTATTTTTCCTAATCTCCTCTGGGGGAGAACAAATTGCAAACAATATCAGGTCCCAAAGTCCCAGGAGAAGCCCTTCGAAAGCCAGAAAGAGTAAAGATCTATACCCATGCCTTTTTTAAAAAAACTATTTCACCAAAAGGACAGTTTAAATAATCTTATCTGTATATAGGACATGATATAAATTGTGGGTTAGGAAGGAGAAAGTAGCATGCATAGGGTTGTATCTCATCATTGAGAAGTATTATCTGTCTTCTGTTGTTTGTGATGTTTAATGACAAAATCCTCCCTTCTTTCCCTTTCCCTTCCCTTCCTTCCCTTCCCCTCCCTTCCCCTTCCCTTCCCTCCCTTCCCCTCCCCTCCGCTGCTCCGCTCCCCACCCCTCCCCACCCTTCCACCCCTCCCCTCCCCTTCCCTTCCCTTCCCATTTCTGATGAAATAGTTCCCATAATTGTCAATGAATGAAAATCAACAAAGACACTATTGGCATTTGGGGATGGGCAGGTCTTTATTGCAGAGATTTCCTGCTCATTGGATGATGTCCATTAGCCTTGGCTCCTGCCTACCAAAGGTAGCACCCCCATAAGCATCATGGTAACCAAAAACACTTCTATTAACTCCCTGGTTGATCTTGTTGATTTTCATAAACCAGGAAGCAAAAGGAGGAAAGAGTTTTTTTGGAAGCAAGTTGCCAAGGTTTTTGTTTACAGAGCCGAGAATCAAATGGAACAGAATTAATCTGATAGAAGGTGGAAAAGGTGCCCAATTTCCCTTGCCTGCGTCAATCCCATAGGCTGGAAAAAAGGAAATACTCACGTTTCCAGATGTCCTTGTATCTAGTGTGGGTCATAGACAGAGTCTAGGCAGGGATTTATAAGTGCAAGTCTGCTGAGGGCACTAGGAAAGAGTTGGCTTTTCTTGATTAATAAAAAGATAGAAATGGTACATCCTTTTTCTCTCCCTCCTGCCTTGAATATAAATGTGATGGTAGGAGCTACAGCAATTATATTGCAACCATAAGCAAAGATCTACCTGAAGCAATGTCAGCAATCTCCTACCTTTAGGCTTCTTAGGATGTGAGAAAAGTCACCTTCAACCCTTATTGTAAGTAGCAGCAGAAAGTGTTTCTGATACAGCACTATGTAAAATGATATTTGTAAAGTTTACATGATAATAAAGAAATATTTTTGTAATTTAATATTGGTGAAAAAGCAGAATGCATATGAGTATGTAGGGGTATTTCCACCATATAATCCTTCCTTAAATGCTACAATAACTTATTCATATGCAAAAAGGCACTCACAGAAATTATTGCAAGTTGTTAAGGGTGAGTTTTTTTTTTTTTTGCACCACTGTCTAAGGCTTATTTTTGTTACATTTTTCTAGTCTATATTTTCCAAATTTTCTTTCATAAGTTTAGTACTTTTAAACAAAAGAACAGTGTGTACACATAATATACACACAGACACAGACGTGTGTACATTTGGAGCTAATGCAGCCTCTGGGTGCAGTCGGTAGTGGAAAGAGAATGTGGAGATCCTAAGAGGCAATCCTCTCACTCTATTGAGCTCCCTTGGATGTGCGTGCAGGGTTGCGGTGGGGTCTAAAACTCAACATGATGAGCGTACAGGAGCACTGTGGTCATTTATCTTGTGACAATTAAATCATGAAGCAGAGAAGCACAAGAACTATCTTGAGATATGTGCAGGAATCTCATATGGAAATGCAAGTTGTTCTTTCTGTTCTTCATTCATTCACACCAACTATTGACAGGGGTCATATGACAGGTAACAGGTGAGCCCACTATCAACCCCAAGCAGCCGTGGTCCCTGCCTTCATAGAATAGGCAGTTTTTGAATGGAAATAATAATTTATCATGTAATTACAAAAATATACCACTTTCAGTAATGTTAAAACCTGTGCAGGAACAGTAGAGGGAGCTGTGAGAGGCAGAAACCTAATCTAGTTTAGGGAGTTAGTCTAAGACTTCCCTGAAGAAGCCTTGTTTGAGCTGAGGTCTGAAGAGCTAATTAAAAAAAGCAGACAAGAAGAGACTTTCAAACAAAGGCATTATGTAAAGGCCCTGGGGCCAGTGGGAAACTTGCCCACCTGAGCAGAAAGAGGCCTGGGGCTTCTGCAGCACAGAGTATGAGGGCTTGAGCAGCCTGAGGTGAGGCTGGTGAGGCAGGCAGAGGCCAGACCACTTGGAATAAGGATTCTCAGCCCTACGCTCCCTAAGAACCATGGGCCATCATGATGGGTTTTAATCAGAGGAGAGGTATTATCTGGATAGTGAAAATTCCCTTTGGTTGTACTGGATATGCAAGTGGGTGGGGGTGAGTAGGAAATCTCCAGTTCTTCATCGCTCCAGAAGGGACTAGAGACCATGGATGGAAATGATACGAAGATAGATTTTGGCTAAATATGAGAAAAAACTTTCTGATGATGAGATTAAAAAAATAATGATCACAGATTCAGCCATGACTAATCAGGAGACACTATACTGAGTCCACACGCTAAAAATTTTTTCTATTCAATTCTCACAACAACCTTGGAGGGCATAGACTGGTGTCATGTCACTTTACAGATTAGGGAAAGAGGCTCAGAGAGGTCAAGTGATTTACCAAACCTCACACAGGCAATAGGTGGTCCAGTACTGGAACTGAGTTTTGGCTACTGCTAAGCCCTTTCTTCATCACTAAGCAACAATGCCTCCCTCCACCAAAAAAAGACCTGCTCTCCCAAGTGGAAAGGGAAAAGCGGTGACCTCCTCCTTCAAGGGCTTCCTGCCCTGGGAGCTTTTGTGTTTCCAAGAGTGACGGTGCTTGACTTGCTTCAACTGACCTGGAAATGGCTTGGACTCTGAGAGAAGGCCTTTCTCCTTGTGTCCTTTCCTCCTTGTGTCCTGCGGATGCTCTGTCCTCCTTCCTGCCTAAGATCACCCCCAACAATATTGTGTTCTCTCTATAGCTTGGAGACTCCTTCTTTCCCACAGTCCTTGGAGAGAAGCCAGTGGCTAAGAGCCCTGCTCTGGAGCTTTTGGAAAGCCTCCCTGGAGGCTGCCTTGCCAGGGAGCTCTGCCTTCTGCTTTCTCTCAGGCACTAGGGGAACACAACTCCATTTCAGAGCTGAGGAGGTGAAGAAGAGGAAGCTCGTGAGGGTTGACCTTCTGCGGACCTGAGCCTATGCCAGTATAAACTACCTGGATCAAAGGAGCAGCATCCTTTGCTGTTGGATCTCATTGGTTCACAGGAGAAAAGTGAGAGATTAAGAAGTATCAGGTGGCTGGGCCCGGTGGTTCACTCCTATAATCCCAGCACTCTGGGAGGTCGAGGGCAAACAGATCACCTGAAGCCAGGAGTTTGAGACCAGCCTGGCCAACATGATGAAACCCTGTCTCTACTAAAAATACAAAAATTAGCCAGGCAGGGTGGTACTCTCCTATAATCCTAGGTACTCGGGAGGCTGAGGCAGGAGAATGGCTGAGGCAGGAGAATGAGCCGAGATCACACCACTGCACTCCATCCTGGGCAACAGAGTGAGACTCCATCTAAAAAAAAAAGAAAGAAGGAAAAAAAAAGTTATTAGATGCCATTGACTTCCTTTCTGAAGTCACGGAGCAGCTGCTGCCCCATAACAACCCTGAACGTGATGAACATTTTGGGAAAAGGGGTAATTTTTAAATATAGAAAAATGCTGCTTCTCTGCAGGAAAATTTGGTCACTAACTTCATTTGACAGGTGTGATAGACTGTCGTGGTTTTGGGGGGATACATGGTGTAAAGTAAAGCAAGAGAAGTAATAAGCATCTTGGCATTTATTCTTGATGTAGGAATATTTGTTCCTCAAAGTCAGACTACGTGGAATATTAGCATTTGAATAAATTATTCAACACCTTCTAGAGAAAGCAAGGGGAAAAATCTTTTCAGCATTATAACATGGCAATCTACAAGGTAGTAGAAAAAGAAGGCTGTCATTTTTTCTTCAATTACAAAAGGCAAATATTTATTATTTATAAGTATTCGCCTTGTATAGGCTTAAATGTTATTTATGAACCTGTTGCACAGTGATTTTCAATGTAACTCATTATTTTTAGCCTTAGGGTGTTGTAAAGGAGCCCGGATATATTTAATGACACTCTGCTAGTCAGCGCAATTACACTGTAATCATTATGTAAAATGTGCTATTAATTAAACCAATTTCTAGTTAGAACATTCGCTTCTGCAGGGCTTAATCTTAATCTCCAGCAATCTTTCTCTCTGTTTTTCTCCTATTAATTATATGATTACTCTTTAAGTTAGAAATGGTATGTTTCTGTTTTTAAGCTTAATACCATCAAATAGGAATATTTGGCAAATGAGTCTGGAGTTCATGGGTCAAATGTTTCTATTTGTTGCACTATAGAAAGGTTTAGTTTAAGGGCTGTTTTTTGTGTAGTTGTATTTTTTTAAATAAATCAAACTCTTACATGTTCTCTTTTCTACCTAAGCAGCACCAATCACAAAAATCCTTGGCTTTGTGACTTATAAAGATCCCCAGTTTCACTTGAGTCATTGCTGTATTGAGCTCACGCACTTTGAAATACCCTTTTCTTACTGAAAGGTGGTAAGATGTGGTACTATTTGACATCAGCATTACATTAAATGTAACCATTTGGTTAAAGAAACTCAAAGTAGGTTAAATAGTTGACGTTTCTGGTGGCTGGAGGAGGTAAATAGCCTCTCTCTTAAGGCCTTTCCACCGCTTCTCTTCCAAAAGCCATGTTTTACTTCTACAGCTGTGTTGCCAATAACATGGCGGGGGAAGCTGGCTTCCTAACATTTACTAATGATTCTTGCTGATGAAGGTTATAACAGCATTTCTTCCTGTTTTAAAAAATTCGTTTTTCTGTCTCTTTCTTGAATGACCCCTTGTAGAAGGAAACTAAGGAAGAAGGGAAGGGAACAAACTTACTTTACAGAGATGACCAGCAGGAAATGGGTAACGTTTCATTGTCTTCTTCCTCTGTATACCATCCATCTCCTGAGAGGTGGAGAGTGTTTTAAAAATCCTGAACATCTAAATAGAAGTCAGGACCCATCTTGAACCAGTAAGAAAACACATCACAGAGGAGACGCTGTTGAATCACACATACAAATCCCAGAAAACTTCTCTACAACCTGTACCTTTGTCCTTTAGGAGGAACAAAGTACTGTATAAAACTGTGTGGGGATTATTTTGACGAGAGTTGAAAAATGAAGGCTCTTATCCATTATTTAAATTCCTGTGTGCACCGCCTCCTCCACAAAGTGTGGGGGTAGGTCTTCTCCATCAAGATGCCTGGAGTTTGGTTCAGTGAAAACCTTTCGGAAGGCCTGGGGATCCTGATTGTCCCTCAGTGCCCTGATGAAATGTTTTTATTCATCCTGCTTGCTGCCTGGAGTTGACACTGGTAATATCAATCATTCCCTGCCAGTGCATTAACATGGCTGCACCTGCTTAAACCATCCACATGTTGTAACTCACAAGAAGTTGGGAATCAAATGCAGTGTTATTTATGTACTCCCTTTACTTGTCCCATACTACAAAAATTTCCACTCTGACACCATCTGCTAGGGAAAGGGATTTATCTATCAATGTGAAACACCCACTGAACCGGTATCACATCCAGCAAACGGTTATCACCTTATGAAGCGTCCATTGAAGCCCCGTGGCCTTGTTTCCAAATGATTAATTTCCCTTGGTTGCTGGTTTTAGTTACAACATAGACTCACTGTGAAAGTTATGTTGTGTCAATGTCAGAAGTTCTCTGGCTAAAGAGGAAAGGACGATGGAGCCAAGTTCAAAAGCCTTAAAAGAAAAGGCTGACAAATTGATTAAGAACTTTGTATTATAAAAAATACTACAATGAATGGTAATGGGGGGGAGTATTTGCATCACATATGACAAAAGGCTAGTGGTTCAATATACGAAGAGCCTTTACAAATCAAGAAGAAGGCTAATAACCCAATAGAAAGAAGGAGAGAAAGAAAACATGAACAGCGTAGGAAAAAAATTCTAAATGGTCCTGAGTATATGGAAAAGATACTTAATCTCACACCTGTTTTATAAAATGCAGATCAAAACAAGAATATACTATACTTACCAGATAGATAAAATTTTTTAAGTTTAATAACAGTGGAATTAGAGAGAGTGAGAGCACAAGGAAACAGGCACTTTCATGCTGAGTGTATGTATGCGAGTTGGGTGTGATCTCTTCAGATGAAAATTTAGCAACAACTGCTAGCATGTAATGTGTGTACATCTTGGACCTAGTTCCATGCCAGGATGAATATATTTCAGCAAGAAAGTAACGCTATGAGTATAAAGGCATTTATCTAATTTTTACTTGCTAAAAACTATAAATACTTAAATGTCCAGGAGAAGGGGCTGGTTAAATAAATCATGTTACAGCCATTCGATGGAATACGTTGTAGATATTTAAAAGAATAACATAGATATATATGTAGAAATACAAAATAATTTCTATGATGTGTGATCTTAAGCAAATTACTTAATCTGTGTCTCACATACTTCATATGTAAAATAACAAACTTTAATAGTAAATCATAATAAAATATAATGATAAATAATAATTAAACATCAGCAATTAGAATAATAGTACCTACCTTAAAAGACTATTTTTTTGGGGGGGACAGGGTCTCACTCTGTTGCCCAGGCTAGAGTGCAGTGGCATGATCAAGGCTCATCGCAGCCTCAAACTCCTGGGCTTTGGCTTACCATGTAGCTGGGACTATAAGTGTACACAACTGATCGATTTGGCTCTGTGTCCCCACCCAAATTTCATCTCGAATTTTAATTCCCACAATCTCCATGTGTCGAGGGATGGTCCAGGTGGGAGGTGACTGGATCATGGGGACAGTTTCCCGCATGCTGTTCTCATGATAGTGAGTGAGTTCTCATGAGGTCTGATGGTTTTGTTAGGCAGTTTTTGCTGCTCTTGCTAGCTCTTTCTTGTCTGCCACTATGTAAGATGTGCCTGCCTCTCTTTTGGCCATGATTGTAAGTTTCCAGAGGCCTCCCCAGCCATGTGGAACTGTGAGTCAATTAAACCTCTTTATAAATTACACGGTCTTGGGTATATCTTTGTAGCAGTGTGAAAACAGACGAATACAATAACCATGTCTAGCATTTTTTTTCCCCATAGAGATAAGGTCTTACTACATTGCCCAGGTTGGTTTTGAACTCCTGGAGTCAAGCAATCCTCCGGCCTCAGCCTCCAAGTGCTGAGATTACAGGTGTGAGCCACCGTGCTCAGTCTAAAAGACAATTATGAGGAAAAAGATAAGTTAATATATGTATATAAAATGCTCAGATTAGCTGGCACATAGTAGATGCTGTGCATTAATTTTAAATATTATTTTATTATGTTGTTTCATATTTCTGTGTAAAAAAGCAAATTTCAAGAAGGTATATAGACCGTGAAAAAGCAAATGCATAGACATCTCTGAAAGGATATACAGGAAACCACAGAGAGCAATTAATCTATGGAGCGAGACTTCTACTGTCCGCTTTATACGCTTCTGCGTAAGTTGTATTGGTTTTACAATTTTTTAAAATGCAAGAACAAAACAAAAAAACAAACACTGTGAATTAGGGATTTAAAAAGGACAAAGACAAAGAAAGATGTTCTTCCAGGAGATAGTTTTCATCATTCATTCAAAGAACGTGCATTGGATATCTCCTGCATTTTAGGCACTGGTTATAAAAGCTGAGTAAGATATGGTGATAATGATTCCTCACAAGTGCACTGTCTAATGGGGGAGACAGACACATAAGAAAAATACTCAAATTGCTGAGGGAGCCCAGGGAGGGAAGTAATAAATTCTAGTGGTAATATCTGGCTGGGTTTTGAAGGATTAATAAGAAGTTTTCCTGGTGGGCATATGGAATTGAGAAGGCAAAACTAAGTATGGTGAGAGAAGTCAGAACTGTGGTTGTTTTTAGGGTAGAAGGGGGATTGATTGGGCAGGGGCACAAGGGAGCTTTCTGGAGTGATGGTAATCTTCAAAGGAATGTGGGTTATATAAGTAGATGCAGTTGTTAAAACTGACCACACTGTGCAATGAAGATATATGCATTTTACTATATGCAGGGATACCTTCATTGAAAAGAAAAAGAAGAAATAAAGGATGAATATATGAATGAATAAGACCAGAAAGGGAAATAGCAGTGTTGTTGTGTATACATAAGTGGTATCCCAGACAAGAGGAGACAGAAGACTGAATTGAGGGTGCAGATGAGGTAGGAAGGGTCAGTATTGTAGGTGCCTGGTGCCAGCCCTGGCTACTTGATAATACATGTTAATCCAACCCAACTGAGGGTTTCCAACACCCTGATAGGAAGGCAGTCCACTTCCTACCTTCAAGGAGTCTCCATTGCAAAAGCAGGGAGCCTTCTAGACAGGGAGAGGGACCTTGCTCAGACTGAAGCCCCTGAAGACTTGGAGCCACCCATTCCAAGCGGTCCATCACTGCCTGCACCTACAGGAAAGGCTCCATCACTAGGTCTTGCTGACCTTGGCATAATGGTGAATGTAATCTTCACATGAGGTTGGCTTGTCCTTTGAAAATTTCTCCAATACATTAACCACAAGCATTCTTGGCTCATCTGTCAGGCGTGTGCACACATATTTTTGTGGCCTCTCTTATTTCATGTGCAAGCTTCTGTTAACAGACCACAGCGACAACAAACTCTCCTCTTTCATTTCTGAGCCAGCCTGTGCTGGGATTCCTCTCTGGGCCTCAGTGGAGTCTAAGTATTTTTTTCCTGTATCATCTCTTTTAGTCCCTAGAGGGTTTGCTTGCTTGCTTGTTTCGTTGCATTTTTAGAGAAATTTTAGGTTCAGAGAAAAATTGCACAAGAAGTACAGCATTCACATATTCTGCTCCCACAGTTTCTTTTATTGTTAACTTCTTCCATTAGTGTAGTACATTTGTTACAGTTGGTGAACCAGTACCGATACATTATTATTAACTAAAGTCCATAGCTTACATTAGGGGTCATGCTCTGTATTGTACAGTTCTATGGGTTTTGACAAATGTACAATGTCCTGTATCCACCATTACATCCCTGCTACAATCCCTTACCTCAACCACCTGAACCTGTGGCAGTCATTGATCTTTTAAGTTTCCTCTGGTTTTACCCTAGATGATTTCTAAGTTCTTTGAAAAATTGACAACATTTGAAATCTGCAGAGATTATTATAATATATAAGCTTTTAAACATATGTTTTTCATTCTTTAGATTGTATTCTAAAATACTACAAAGAAAAGAGGAGTATTTGTATAATCCAGTTAATTTTTAATTTAGTGTATAAATAGAGATGTATTTATTTATTCATTCACTTATTCATTCAACAAATCAACAAATATTTGTTGTACCTTTTTCTGTGCCAGATGTTGTACTGTATCAAAGTTAAATGAGATAATTCACTCTGGAGGCAATAGCATGCAACGGAATAAGTACCTAATATTAAGAAGAACAATCCCTGACAGTCATTGCACACTTACTATGTGCTACACAACCCTAATAACATTCAGTTGCATTATCACATGTAATGCTCACACAATAAAAACTTCAAGAGGGAAGTATTATGATTATTCCCATTTCAGATTCCAGGAAATGAATCAACTTGTCAAAAAGCTCACAGCTAATAAATGGTGGAGCCAAAACTTGACTTCATGCTTCTTCCAACTTCAAGGCTCACACTCCTAACCACTGCTCCATACTACTTCAGAATGTCAGTCCTGGGTTCAAACCCCTTTATGGGCTGTCTGACCATAGACAAATAATTTACTTTCTCAGAGCTTCAGCCTGGTCCCCCATTTAGTTGGAGTGCTCTTTTTGCATTTCTATTTAGAAAACTCATACTTTCTTTCAAAGTCCAGTGCACCTGCTACATGCTGGAGAATCTGGTCTACCTGAACTCCTCACCTCCACTCGCCCTTTCTTTTCCCCAGCTCCACTCCCCACCCTGACAGCAGTGACTGCCTTCTTTCCACCCCTGGGCTTGTTTGCCCTGAGTACAGTCCATGGCCTAGCCTGTACCACTTTGTGTTCTGAATGTTTGTGTATCTCTCATGTTACACTAGCATTTCTCATACAATTTCTCCATATTCATGCATCCTCTATATGTTATTTTCTTTCATCTCTTTCTCGGATTCAATTCATTTTTTGCTTACATAGCCCTAAAGAATAATATTCTAGCAATAATGAGCATGAAGAATTAGTTACATGTTTTTACTAACACATATTAAAAGAAATACTTAACTACTTAATTTTAAAAAATTGATTGCTGGGCCAGGTGCAGTGGCTCACACCTGTAATCCCAGCACTTTGGGAAGCCAAGGTGGGTGGATCATGAGGTCAAGAGATCGAGACCAACCTGGTCAACATGGTGAAACCCTGTCTCTACTAAAAATACAAAAAAATTAACTGGGCCTGGTGGCGTGAGCCTGTAGTCCCAGCTACTCAGGAGGCTGAGGCAGGAGAATTGCTTGAACCCAGGAGGTGGAGGTGGCAGTGAGCCGAGATCGCACCATTGCACTCCAGCCTGGGTAACAAGAGCAAAACTCCGCCTCAAAAAAAAAAAAAAAAGGAAAATTGATTGCTATGCTGTCTCTAACCATCTCACCACCACCAGAGATACATACATAACACTTAGGGAAACCCCACTTGAGCCTGACACCTTCCTGAAGACTGGGACTTCACATCCCCAGGACCCAGCACAGCTGTTGGCACATAGTGCATGCTCAGTAAATGTTGAAGTAAATGAAGCAGAGAGTTAGTAAATGAGTGGGATTTTGGAGATAGTGTCTAGACTTCCATCAAAGCTTTTCTGATGCTTATAGAATTGGTGGTCATGGAGCTAGAGCTTAATAGGAAATAGTGGGTTTTAATGACATAGCTAGTGCAAGACTGGGGTATAGTGGTCATCGGGTGAGAGCCTGCCTTCAAGGGAGGAATAGGCAGCTATCCACAAAGAGTGTGCAAGCAGGACAGCTTCTCTGAGTAGAACCCACGGTGGACACTGACAGTTGCCCACATGGCATGAATTTGAGGGGCCCTAGAAGGCCATCTGTCCCCACTGATGAGGGGTCCATTCCTTAATGGGATGCATTGCCTTCTACCTTTTAAACTGCAGATGTCTCAAATTCCTTTAAAATAAACTGATCTTTGATTGTCCCAAGGTAAAGCCCCTTTGTGGATGTTTGAGGAAATTGTACTAAACACAGACTCACTCACGTCTCAATTTTGTTTAGGGCTGACAAACAGGGAAAAAGGAAGCGACCGTTTAGTGAGTGCGAGGAACTGTGCCAGACATTGGGGCCCTTTTTTATGCCTTATTTCATTTCACTTTTATGCTTTCCTTCAAATACCTTATTTCATTTAATCCTTACAGCAGCCTAACATCGTGTTAGAGGTGAGGAGGCCCAGGCTCGAGAAGCTTAAATGACTTGTCTGAGGTCATTCTAGCCCCAACTTTGTGAAGCTAGGGTTTGAACATAAGGCTCACGTTCTTTCTGCTATACATCCCACCAGTTCTTTTTAGCCTATGTAAGTAAACACCTTCCATGTCTACCATGGAAGAAAGCCCTGAACTTCAGTGAGTCCCACATGCCCCCCATTTACAGAGAGACTAATAACACGAGATAAAGTAAAGTACTTAACTCATTGCCTAGTACACAGAAAGTGCTCAATGTACTGTTTGATTATTAATAATCTCAGCTCTGTTATCAGTGGCATGGGAATACAAATGGAGGTAATTACAGGGAAATTGTGGCCTCAGAGTAAGTGTCATTAAGGAATAAGTATCATTTTCTTAGCCTCAGTTAAGTAGCCCATTTAAAGGACATTGGCTGTTACTCTCAATGAAATGGGTGCCACTGAAGGGGTTGAGGAGAACGATAGGTTGATTTATGTTAGGATAGAATCACTTTTGGCTTTTGTGTTGACACTAGGAGGAAATGTAGGCTCAGGAAGACCTGGCAGGTGCTATGCATTACAAGACAGGCAAGAGCTGATGGGGGCTCACAACAGCACGCTAGCAGTGGAGGAGGGGAGAAGTGATCAGCTTCCGGTTAGACTCTGAAGGTAAAGCCAAGTGGATTTCCTGATACTCTGGATGTGGATGTCAGATATGAAAGATGCCAAGAATGGCTCCCAGGTTCATGGCCTGAAAATCAAATAGATATCAGCCATCTCCCTTCCTTCCATAAATATGTATTGAAGGAGAAATCTAGTCATTCTTTCCTAAAGGAACCAGAGAACCAAGGAGGCACCTGGTAGAGTCACTGCCTGGAAAGAATGCCACTGTGGCTTTACCCAAAATAGACGCCTTAGCCTGAAGAGCAGAAACCCTGAAGAATGGGAAGGTGGGGAGGAGAAACAAGACAGCTCGAAACCAACATTGTCCTGGAGCCTGGGCCACACTCTGCCTTTCCTCCCTGTATTTATCAGTCCTACCCTGGGGCAAGCTCCTGCCCTTACCCCAGTGTGTAGGGAATACCTGGGCCTGATCCTTATGAATGTACATTTAGGAAATATTTTCTCTGTAACAATCTCACTTGGAGTGTTTTGCAGGTCCAGGCACTTGGGAAGCAATGCCTGTTTCTCGAGGGCTGCAGGCGTTTTCTTTCTTAACTATATTTCCAGCCTGCTTCTTTCTAGATGAATCTGGTGAACATATTCAGGCTCACGCAGAGGAGGAAGCTTTCTGAGGAAAGGGCAAGCAGCCGGCAAACTCCAGCTGGTGAACTGTTTGCGGTAACTCTATTTTTAATATACATTGCTGACCCTAATGATGGTCTATTGAGATGAGGGCAAGAAATGTCTGATCAAGTGGAGATTAATTTTTGACTCTGTCGCCCAGAATGCATGAAAATGCACTCCTTTTTCTATTTAGACTCCCAGGATGCTTTGATTGATTGACTAGTTTACAAATGAAGGTGATAAAATTAGGTTGAAGACCACATACATTTCTTAAAATGAGGCTGGCTGGTCGTGGAGACAATGAGGTTTGGACAGATTGTATTGCTGGTTTAGGCAATCTTCTGAGCATGTCAAGATTTATAGACCTGTACTGTAATGTTACAATTGCAGCTCACTGATATAGGTTTCTTTTCAAATTCTTTCCCATTTTATTTGAAAAAGGCCATTAGAGAGTTATAGACTATTGAAAAAGCTTTTTCTTTGCTAACCCTTAATAAACTCTTCCAAACAAGGACTACTGCATTTTTATATTAAATTTAGACCAAAATCTATAAAACATGCTATCCCAGGATGGATAATTTGATTATTATTATCTAAATGCAGTTATGGTTCATATTGGTTTGCAGTAATGTACATAGTAAATAAAATGTAAGTTGAGATTTGTATAAGATCACAGGACACTGGTTTCCTTTTTGTTGTTGTTTTTTTCTGTAAGTCCTTCTTTGGGGGAATTTCAGCCAATTTTCCCTGAGATGAGAAATTAAAAAAAAAAATGTTCTAGTGGTGAAATTAATGCTGCATAGTACTTAAAACAAATTGCTTATTTTCATCATCATAGAAGAAAGCTACAATGTATTAGGAGTTACCCAACTAATAAGATTTACCAAGGGGACCAAAAAAGCATAAGAAAATACTCAGCAGAATTAGAAACAATTATTCCATTGTAAGTTATGATGGGAGAAATAATAGATGAGATTCTGAAGTTATTTATGAATTAGTCAATTCTGTTTCATACATTTTTGCCATCAAAATAACTTATGAAATCATTTTCCAGGCCCATAGCATTTTATGAGAGTTCTGTTCTTGGTTAAAGATTTTCTTCTAGGGCTTTCTGCAACTACTCTGAATTCTTTGGCGATGCTCAGATTTTTGACCTGTTTTCCAACTTTGAGGTCAAACCACTGGCAGTGCCAGAAACTTCCCTGAAGTTAGCAGGCTTGAGTTGTATCCAGAGAGGTTCTAAGGATTTTATGAGTTTAGCAGGAGGGACCCAAAGAGGGTGGGGAGTGTCAAATACAGTGATGTGGATGAAGGGCTCAGCTAGGGTCTGGCACTCAGGAGGTTATGACAATTATTGTCATTACTAATATTATTTTCACTATGCCTCTTTAAGGGGCAAGATTATTTCACTATGCCCCTTTAGGAGGCAAGATTTTTAGAGGGCAAGATTAGCACAGCTGGAGTCCAAAATCTAGATTCTTGCTAACGCGACGTATGACCTTGAGTGAATCCCTTACTATCTCTGTTTCTCTGTCCTTAGGATGCTCAGTCACTTCCAGGGGCCTTTTTTCTTGGGGGTCAAATGAACTAACAAACACAAAAGCTCTTTGATGAGTACAGAGTGCTATAGGAACATCAGTAGTCATTTTAAAATCATTTCCAGGTACCTGCTCTGTGGCCCTTTTAAAAGTGGAAAGTGGATCAGTGTGAACGATCAGTAAGGATGAGGGGTACCTTCTTTAACCTCCACGGGCAATTGCAAGGGGGCAATTGCAGTGTGAGTGAAAGGATTTAAGGGGGCTTAGAGTCAAGCGATTTGAGAACCCAGCAGAGCAACCAGACTACCGCCCTGATTTAGTTTAGAAGTGGATGAACTTTGAAATGAAGAACATCATTTCTGCAGAAGGTCGTAATATTTTTTGATGATTTATACGAATAAGTCTGGGACTGTGCTGGGTTCGTTTTAGATCCTCCAGTGCCAAGAGAAAATATGCTGATGGAAGGGATAATGCCTGGGTGGCTGGTAGAGACTCTGAGTGTCAGAAGAAATGGCAGGTATGGGCTGAGTCACTTTCAGTGAAGCTGCTGATGGCATCTTCAGGCCTTCTCAGTCTCTTTCTGGAAGACTTTGCAGTTTGGGATTTTGCATAGAAGGGTGCCTCAACTGGCTTTTACCTTTCTTAAGCACCTGGCAGAAATATTAGTTTAGGCTGCAGCTGGGAGACAGTGGAGTTTCCACAGAGGTGGCTGGCACAGAAAGAAGTCCTGTCCATCATCCTTTGCTATGAAGGTCCCACATGTAGCCTGCATGTTCTCAGGAAATGGTCCACAGCCTAACCTCAGGACAAAAGATTAGAAAGCTGCCTCTGCTTGCCACTTATCAAATATATTCACATATTAATATTTTATGGGTTCAAAGGCAGTGCCAAATTTCTCAATGACATTCTGTAACAATTAAATATTTCATTTATGTGTATGGATATACTTTTATTGGCTCTTTCTTTCTTTCTTTCTTTTTCTTTCTTTCTTCTTTCTTTTTCTTTCTTTCTCTTTCCTTTATTGTAGAGACAGGTCTCACTATGTTGCCTAGGCTGGTCTTGAACTCCTGGGCCGAAGTGATCCTCCTGCCCCAGCCTCTCAAAGTGCTGGGATTATAGGCACGAACCACTGGGTTCAGCCCTTTTTTTCTTTTGAACCCATGGGTCTCAATGAAACTATTTCATTTTGAATGAAAAGAAAGACAAAGGCTGCATAGATTTTTGTTTGTCATGAACTGACTCTTATGGAAAGAAGGCTGCCGTCACTGCAGTGTAGACAATGTAGAATCCCATCTGGCAAAGGCTGGGCAGCTCGGGAAATTGTGCTGAATGGGAGGGGACTAAGTCCAGGCCTTCAGCCACAGCAAACCTGGTGGGCTGAGGGCTCTGGAAATGTGGGTGGGAGAGAGGCAGGGGCTCATCAACCCTCCGGGGTCCTCCCACCAATTGTCCCTGAGGGTGGGGCACGTCTAATGTGGTGTCTGCCACATCCCCCATGTTGGAGGAAAGTGGCTGTTTCCTTCTTACTCCATCACCCTTCCGACCCTCCTGCCAGATACAGTGACGCCATCAGTTGCAGTGATAAGAGATGGTACCTTCCGCTCTGGCATGACGTCATTAGCCTATGGGTAATCTTTCTAAATGTTTGCCAGAAAGCTATGAAATCTTAGCAACAGAGGTATTTAAAGGTTTGGATAAGTTTGAAACACAGCGATTTTTCAATTTTATAAGCTAACCAATCCAGGGGTCTGTTAGTCTACAAGTGTCTGCCATCTTTCTCAGGGTGTCAGAGAAAATCGAGTGACGGATCACTTTTCGGTGTCACTGCTCCAGACTGGTGACAATCAGTGAAATGATTGTGTCTGCCTCTACACATATCTGTAATTGATTGCCCAAACCCTACGACTCTCTTTCCCAGTTGATATGATGGAACATTGGAGTGAAATCACTCTCGATGAGGAGGAGCCAGGTCCATTTGTTATTTACTTCCCTGCCTGCTTCTTTCTCCCCATCCGGTGCCAATTGTCCCACAAGAGCACATTATGGTAATCAGCCAGAATGTATGTATAGAAATCAATCAAGGTGAGAGCCGTCACAAGAGTTATGACATTACAAAGTCTGTTTGTAACTTTTGATTTATGGAAGATTTTCCATTTTATAAATTGGGAGTGAGGCATGTTGGGATGGCTTAACCCTTGAATTCCCCTACAAGGAAAATGCATCAGGCTTTAAAGCTAAGAGACAATAGGGCATTTTAATTATCTAGTGCTTGAAAATAACTGGAGTTCTTGCATGTTTGGTTTGTGACTTTAGAAATACTCTCCCACTCTCTGAACACATTCTTTGTTCTTCCTGCAAAATTGGTTCATTTTCTGGAGAGTAAAGACACGACAAATTGCCACTTAGGACTGATCCTCACACACAATGCTTTCTTCTGCCATGAGCCTGAGAATCAACCATGCCACAGCAGTGTTTCTGGGGAACTTTCCCGATTGTCACTCAGAGAGAGTGACTCAGGGAAAAGACTCCACAGACACCAACTCTGAGGCCTGTAAGAGACTTGACATGATAGTCTCATCCCTTTGTTTTTTTTTTTTTTTTTGAGACCAAGTCTTGTTTTGTTGCCCAGGCTGAAGTGCAATGGCAAGATCTCAGCTCACTGCAACCTCTGCCTCCCGGGTTCAAGCGATTCTCCTGCCTCAGCCTCCCGAGTAGTTGGGATTACAGGTGCCTGCCATGCCCTGCTAATTTTGTATTTTTTAGCAGAGACGGGGTTTCACCATGTTGGCCAGGCTGGTCTAGAACTCCTGATCTCAGGTGATCTACCTGCCTCAGCCCTTTCTAATTCTTTATAGAATTGCTGAAGACAAGGGCAAAGCCAGATTCAAGCCATTTTTCCAACGTGGACAAAGCAGTATGTAGTATTTTGCTACTAATTGCTCCTCTTTCTTAGGTTCAGCAGCTATCATGATCATAGCTTTAAAAGTGGCCAGAAAGAGGTTACTATTGTCAGCTGATCATATTAAAATGTAGACCTTTTATGTTCATCTAGTGCGTCAGTCATGACAACCATTTCACAAAATACGTTGGGCTCGTATTGATAGTCCCATTTTGCAGATGTGGAAACAGAACCAAAAGTTGGAAAGGCCTTGTCCAAGAGCACAGAGCTGTTATCCTCAGCATGGGACTTGGGGGTATGGAGGGGGTGTGGGGCAGGCCTCTCCACTCTGTGTCCGGTACTTTTTTATTTACCTGAATTTAATTTGTATTTGGGATACCCATCACATGCTGGCCAACCATCCCCTGAGTCGGGAAAGCCCGCCCAGCTGTGAGTTTTAGCTTCTGTCATTTTGTCTCAGTAACTCCCTGTCCTCCTTCACAGATCAAGTCTCTCTGCATTGCTGAGGCACTGTGGGAAGAGCACCCCAGCATATTCATTACCTAAGGCTAAGACACAGTTTCCCCTGCTGAGAATGAGCTCAGGGAGGAAAAATATTTGTCCTGTTTCAAGGTCACTGGATCTGCTTTTTGCCTGGCTATTTGACCATATTATCTTGTATAGAACTAAAGTTCTGTTTCCTTTTTATTAGCATGGTGGACCTATTCTGCTTAAGCTCTTTTTTTTTCCTAATGTGAATCTTAAACCTAATAAGAATGCAGATCCCAGCAGACCTACTCTCTCTCTTATAATCTATTAGGAACGTGAGATTGCCGTCTCTGGAAAACTTAAAAAACCATTTAAAAACAAAAAGATGAATAAATGAAAATGTTATGAACCTGGAAATGTTAATTAAGCCATTCTCAAAGAACAGGCTTTCCAGCCCAGATTAAAACATCTCATCACTTTTAAATAGTTAACATCTTTCTCCTTGAAATAAGTCCAAATTAAGGACAAAATCATTATAAAAAGAAATAGTAAAGGGACCAGAAAATGGTGCTAAGAATTTGGCTATCAACCGAATACTCAAGTTACAGCAAACTACGAAGGCCAAAGCCATAAAGTGAAGTCTATTTCCAGACATACTGTAGTTATTGCCAAGCAATAGTCTGGGTACCTTGACATAGATTCATAGAACGTAGAGGCTCACAGATCATCCTGCTGAATCCTTTCACTTTTTGAGATTGGGAAACTGAGATCCAGAGAGGGTAAGTCATTTTCTTGAAGTCATTTAATAGAATTGAGGCTAGAACCTAAAACTCTAGACTCCCAATCCAGTGCTCTTTCCACTGCATACACAGCCCCGCAAAATGATGACAAAGCAACAGTAATACTAACAACAATGACAACAACTTTTCAATGATATTGTATCTATACCATCTTATGTAGAGATGCGTCTCCCAGATTGTTTTCTTTTTCAGTAACGAAATAGAAGAGAGCCTTGTTTGTCAGGATATTATTCCATTAACAATCCTCTGAAACACAGACACAAACTGAAATACAAAGGTAAAAAGACTGAGTCCCCAAAGCAGCTGCAACCAAGCCCATGCACTAAATGTCACTCACTGAGCCCCACGGAAGGTGTCCTTAGGCTCTTCTCAGTATTATTTATTCCATTTGACATATAATTCCAAGTAGATTTGAAGCAGAAAGTTCGTTGGTAGCAGCCTGACAGCAGGAAGCAGCGGCTGTCATTTCTTACTGATGGCCATTAGAATTGACAACTGGTAGCCTACCAGTGGGGAAGAAGATGGGAAAACTGTAAAACAAGAAATGAGAACTAAAAGTACAGTACTAAGGGGCCACTTTATTTGGGGCAGAAAGGTCTACAAACCTAACTTCTGGGGCCAGGCATGGTGGCCCACACCTATAATCCCAGCACTTTGGGAGGCCGAGGTTTGCGGATCACCTGAGGTCAGGAGTTCAAGACCAACCTGGCCAATGTGGTGAAACCTCATCTCTACTAAAAAAAAGAAAAAATACAAAAATTGGCCAGGCATGGTGCCATGTGCCTGTAATCCCAGCTACTCAGGAGGCTGAGGCAGGAGAATTGCCTGAACCCGGGAGGCAGAGGTTGCAGTGAGCCGAGATTGCACCATTTCACTCCAGCTTGGGCGACAAGAGTGAAACTCCATCTAAGAAAAAAATTATCTTCTGAGGTCACCATTGTACTATGTCAAAGTACCACAATAATAACCAACAACTATGACTGAGGGAAATGAGAGGAGGAATAAACTTTGCCTGGAAGATAAAATAAGTAAAAATAAATATCAATTTTAATAGACTTCCTGGCAACAAAACATTAAAAATGTTCAGGTTTTTGCTTTCTGTTAATAAGAAACAGGCCCCACAAAACAGTAATCACTGTAAGTGAGCAGCTCCTACAATGGTTCAATATGCACTTGTGCAGTCACTTGATTTATTCTTTGGCTTCCTGGAGTTAGATGGAATACGGGCTCTATTCCTAGAAAAAAACCCTAATTTTCTGTCATGTATGTACATTTTTCTTGATCTTTGTAATGACCTTGTGGGTAAAATTATCATTCTTTTTTTCTTTGGGTGAAAAAAATGAGTACCAGAGAGGGTAAGGGACTTGTTAAGGGAAAACAGCTGTCTAGGATCCAAATCAGAACTAGAATGTAGGTCTCATGACTACTGGTTACTGAGCTTCCTCTTTCTATGATAGCATGCTGTCTCCTGTAAAACTTGTCATAGTTTAAATTTCTGCTTATTCTTTCCCACCCCTGCCAGAAAGGATGGAATTTCTGTACTTGCCTTTGTACACCACGGTGCATCTCGAAGGTTAGGCTAACATGCCATTGTTTAGTTCCATTCCACGCACTCTCATTTCCTGAAGACCTCCTTCATTCATTCAGTTAAATATTCTCGACATCTACTGCTTGCCAGGCATTTGAGACACTGTGATGAGTACCTGCCCTCGAAAGCCCCACAGAAACACAAAAGAACCTTATGTTCCAGGAGGAAGAATAGACACATACACAACTAAATGTATACATAAAGCAGGCTTTGGTAAATGTCAGCTGTAACAGAGACACAAGCAAAATACTAAGGACGCACAAAGGAGAGATTGATTCCGACCGGCAAGGCAAAGAGATGATGTGGGAGAATCTCTTCCTAGAGTTCACATTTTGGATAGACCTTCACAATTGAGTACTTTATTTTGAACTGTTCTGTATTAGTCAGCCATTGCTATGATAATTTGGTATAACAAACAACCCCCAAATATCAGTGGCTTACAATAGCAAACATTTTGTTTTTTGATTGTAGGTCCGTGGGTCCCTGGGCAAGCTCTGTGTTGAGTTAACGAGCTAGGTTCAGGTTAGCGTCACGTGTTTCTCATTCTGGGACCCAGCGTGGAGGGGCAACAGCTGCCTGTTGAAAGCATACTCTTCTAATGGTGTAGGGCAGGGCACAAAAGATGATACCCATTTCTTAATGGGAGAAATGTGCCATTTTTCTTTTCTTTTTCTTTTTTGTTTTGAGACAGAGTCTGACTTCATCACCCAGGCTGAAGTGCAGTGGTGCAATCTTAGCTCACTGCAACCTCTGCCTCCTGGGTTCAAGTAATTCTCGTGCCTCAGCCTCTTGAGTAGCTGGGATTATAGGCGTGCATCACCATACCCATCTAATTTTTGTATATTTAGTAGAGACAAGGTTTCACTATGTTGGCCATGTTTGGGATTACAGGTATGAGCCACCACGCCTAGCCAAAAACATGCCATGTTTCTTTTTATATATATATAATTGCACTTTAGGTTCTGGGGTACACGTGCAAAACATGCAGGATTGCTGCATAGGTACATACATGGCAATGTGGTTTGCTGCCTCCATTCTCCTGTCACCTATATCTGGCATTTCTCTCCCTGTTATCCCTCCCCAACCTCCCCACCCCCTGATGTCCCTCCCCTATTCCCCCGCAACAGACCCCAGTGTGTAATGCTCCCCTCCCTGTATCCATGTGTTTTCATTGTTCGACACCCACCTACGAGTGAGAACATGCAGTGTTTGATTTTCTGTTCTTGTGTCAGTATGCTGAGAATGATGGTTTCCAGATTCATCCATGTCCCTACAAAGGACACAAACTTATTGTTTTCTATGGCTGCATAGTATTCCATGGTATATATGTGCCACATTTGTCTTGTCCAGTCTATCATGGATGGGCATTTGGGTTGGTTCCAGGTCTTTGCTATTGTAAACAGTGTCACAGTGAACATACATGTGCATGTGTCTTTATAACAGAGTGATTTATAATCCTTTGGATATATCCCTAGTAATGGGATTGCTGGGTCAAACGGAATTTCTATTTCTAGGTCCTTGAGGAATCACCACCCTGTCTTCCACAATGGTTGAACTAGTTTACACTCCCACCAACAGTGTAAAAGTGTTCCTATTTCTCCACATCCTCTCCAGCATCTGTTGTCTCCAAATTTTTTAATGATCGCCATTCTAACTGGTGTGAGATGGTATTTCAATGTGGTTTTGATTTGCATTTCTCTAATGACCAGTGATGATGAGCATTTTTTCATATGTTTGTTGGCCTCATATGTGTCTTCTTTTGAAAAGTGTCTGTTCATGTCCTTTGCCCAGTTTTGAATGGGTTTGTTTGTTTGTTTCCTGTTAATCTGTTTTAGTTCTTCGTAGATTCTGAATATTAGCCCTTTGTCAGATGGGTAGATTGCAAAAATTTTTTCCCATTCTGTTGGTTGCTGGTTCACTCTAATGATTGTTTCTTTTGCTGTACAGAAGCTCTGGAGTTTAATTAGATCCCATTTGTCTATTTTGGCTTTTGTTGCCAATACTTTTGGTGTTTTAGTCATGAAGTCCTTGCCTACTCCTATGTCCTGAATGGTTTTGCCTAGGTTGTCTTCTAGGGTTTTTTATGGTGATAGGTCTTATGTTTAAGTCTTTAATCCATTTGGAGTTAATTTTAGTGTAAGGTGTCAGGAAGGGGTCCAGTTTCTGCTTTCTGCACATGGCTAGCGAATTTTCCCAATACCATTTATTGAACAGGGAATCCTTTCCCCATTGCTTGTTTTTGTCAGGTTTGTCAAAGATAAGATGGTTGTAAATGTGTGGAATGGCCTCTGAGGCCTCTGTTCTGTTCTATTGGTCTAAATCTCTGTTTTGGTACCAGTCCCATGCTGTTTTGATTACTGTAGCCTTGTATAGTTTGAAGTCAGGCAGCACAGCATGATGCCTCCAGCTTTGTACTTTTTGCTTAGAATTGTCTTGGCTATGTGGGCTCTCTTTTGGTTCCATATGAAGTTTAAGGTGGTTTTTTCCAGTTCTGTGAAGAAGGTCATTGGTAGCTTGTTGGGGATAGCATTGAATCTGTAAATTACTTTGGCCAGTATGGCCATTTTCACAATACTGATTCTTCCTAACCATGAGCATGGAATGTCTTTCCATCTGTTTGTGTTCTCTCTTATTTCATTGAGCAGTGGTTTGTAGTTCTCCTTGAAGAGGTCCTTTACAACCTTTGTTAGTTGTATTCCTAGGTATTTTATTCTCTTTGTAGCAATTGTGAATGGCAGTTCGTTCTTGATTTGGCTCTCTTTAAGTCTGTTATTGGTATGTAAGAATGCTTGTGATTTCTGCACATTGATTTTGTATCCTGAGACTTTGCTGAAGTTGCTTATCAGTTTCAGGAGATTTTGGGCTGAGATGATGGGGTCTTCCAAATATACAGTCATGTCATCTGTAAATAAAGACAATTTGATTTCCTCTTCTCCTAATTGAATACCCTTTGTTTCTTTTTCTTGCCTAATTGCTCTGGCTAGAACTTCCAATACTATATTGAATAAGAGTGGTGAGAGAGGGCATCCTTGTCTGGTGCCAGATTTCAAAGGGAATGCTTCCAGTTTTTGTCCAGTCAGTATGATATTGACTGTGGGTTTGTCATGAATAGCTTTTATTATTTTGAGATATGTTCTGTCGTTACCTAGTTTATTGAGAGTTTTTAGCATAAAGGGCTGTTGAATTTTGTCGAAGGCCTTCTCTGGATCTATTGAGATAATCATGTGGTTTCTGTCTTTGGTTCTGTTTATGTGGTGAATTACGTTTATAGACTTGTGTATGTTGAACCAGCCTTGCATCCCCGGGATGAAGCCTACGTGATCATGGTGGATAAGCTTTTTGATGTGCTGTTGCAATCAGTTTGCCAGTATTTTATTGAAGATTTTTGCATCTATGTTCATCATGGATATTGGCCTGAAGTTTTCTTTTTTTGTTGAGTCTCTGCTGGGTTTTGGTATCAGGATAATGCTGGTCTCATAAAATGATTTGGGAAGGATTCCCTCTTTTTGGATTGTTTGGAATAGTTTCAGAAGGAGTGGTACCAGATCTTCTTTGTATGTCTGGTAGAATTCGGCTGTGAACCCATCTGGACCTGAGCTTTTTTTGGTTGGTAGGGTATTAATTGCTGCCTCAACTTCAGCCCTTGTTATTGGTCTATTCAGAGTTTCAACTTCTTCTTGGTTTAGGCTTGGGAGGGTACAAGTGTCCAGGAATTTATCCATTTCTTTGAGGTTTACTGGTTTATGTGCATAGAGTTGTTTGTAATAATCTCTGATGGTAGTTTGTATTTCTGTGGAATTGGTGGTGATATCCCCTTTATTGTTTTTTATTGCATCTATTTGATTCTTCTCTCTTTTCTTTTTTATTAATCTGGCCAGTGGTCTATTTTGTTGATCTTTTTAAAAAAAAACCAGCTCCTGGATTTATTGATTTTTTTGGAGGGTGGTTTTTTGTCTCTATCTCCTTCAGTTCTGCTCTGATCTTAGTTATTTCTTGCCTTCTGCTAGCTTTTGAGTTTTTTTTTTTTTTTTTTTTGATCTGGCTCCTCTAGCTCTTTCAATTTTGATGATTAGAGTGTCGATTTTAGATCTTTGCTTTCTTCTCATGTGGGCATTTATTTCTATAAATTTTCCTCTAGACACTGCTTTAAATATGTCCCAGAGATTCTGGTACATTGTGTTCTTGTTCTCGTTGGTTTTGAAGAACATCTTTATTTCTGCTTCATTTCATTGTTTATCCAGTTAACATTCAAGAGCCATTTGTTCAGTTTCCATGAAGTTAGCGGTTCTGAGTGAGTTTCTTAATCCTGAGTTCTAGTTTGATTGCACTGTGGTCTGAGAGACTGTTTGTTATGATTTCCATTCTTCTGCAGTTGCTGAGGAGTGATTTACTTCCAATTATGTGGTCAATTTTAGAGTAGGTGTGATGTGGTGCTGAGAAGAATGAATATTCTGTAGATTTGGGGTTAAGAGTTCTGTAGATGTCTATTAGGTTTCCTTGGTCCAGATCTGAGTTCAAGTCCTGGATATCCTTGTTAATTTTCTCATTGATCTGTCTAATATTGACAGTGGAGTGTTAAAGTCTCCCATTATTATTGTGTGGGAGTCTAAGTCTCCTTGTAGGTCATTAAGACCTTGCCTTATGTATCTGGGTGCTCCTGTACAGGGGGTGTATATATTTAGGATCGTTAGCTCTTCTTGTTGCATTGATCCTTTTACCATTATGTAATGTCCTTCTTTGTCTCTTTTGATCTTTGTTGGTTTAAAGTCCATTTTATCAGAGACTAGGATTGCAACTCCTGCTTTTTTTTGTTGTTCTCCATTTTCTTGGTAAATCTTCCTCCATCCCTTTATTTTGAGCTTATGTGTGTCCTTGCACATGAGATGTGTTTTCTGGATACAGCACACCAGTGGTTTTTGACTTTTTCTCCAATTTACCAGTTTGTGTCTTTTGACTGGGGCATTGAGCCCATTTACATTTAAGGTTAATATTGTTATGTGTGAATTTGATCTTGCTATTTTGATGCTAGTTGGTTGTTTTGCCCATTAGTTGATACAGTTTCTTCATTGTGTCAATGCTTTTTACTATTTGATATGTTTTTGGAGTGGCTGGGACTGGTTGTTCCTTTCTATGTTTAGTGCTTCTTTCAGGAGCTGTTGTAAGGCAGGCCTGGTGGTGATGAAATCTCTCAGCAATTGCTTGTTCATAAAGGATTTTATTTCTCCTTTGCTTATGAAGCTTAGTTTGGCTGGATATGAAATTCTAGGTTGAAAGTTCTTTTCTTTAAGGATGTTGAATATTGGCCCCCATTCTCTTCTGGCTTATAGGGTTTCTGCCAAGAGAACTGTTATGAGTAACCTGACCTTTCTCTCTGGCTGCCCTTAGCATTTTTTCCTTATTTCAACCCTGGTGAATCTGAGGATTATGTGCCTTGGGGTTGCTCTTCTTGAGGAATATCTTTGTGGTGTTCTCTGTATCTCCTGGACTTGAATAGTGGTCTGCCTTACTATGTTGAACAAGTTCTTCTGGATAATATCCTGAAGAGTGTTTTCCAGCTTGGATTCATTCTCTCCATCACATTCAGGTATACCTATCAAAAGTAGATTAGATTTTTCCACATAATCCTGTATTTCTTGGAGGCTTTGTTCATTTCTTTTCACTCTTTTTTCTCTAATCTTGCCTTCTCATTTTATTTCATTGAGTTGATCTGCAATCTCTAATATCCTTTCTTCTGCTTGGTCGATTTGGCTATTGAAACTTGTGTACACTTCATGAAGTTCTTGTGTTGTGTTTTTCAGCTCCATTAGGCCATTTATATTCTTCACTAAGCTGTTTATTCTCGTTAGCATTTCGTCAAACCTTTTTTCAAGGTTCTTAGTTTCTTTGCATTGGGTTAGAACATGTTCTTTTAGCTTAGAGAAGTTTGTTATTACCCACTTTCTGAAGCCTGTTTTTGTCAATTCATCAGACTCATTCTCCATCCAGCTTTGTTCCTTTGCTGGTGATGAGTTGTGATCCCTTGGAGGAGGAGAGGCATTCTGGTTTTGGGTGTTTTCATCCTTTTTGTGCTGGTTTCTTACCATCTTTCTGGATTTATCTACCTGTGGTCTTTGTAGTTGGTGACTTTCAGATGGGGTCTCTGAGTGGATGTCCTTTTTGTTGATGATGAAGTTATTTCTTTCTGTTTCTTAGTTTTCCTTCTAACGGTCAGGCTTCTCTGCTGTAGGACTGCTGGAGGTCTGCTCCAGAACCTGCTTATCTGGGGATCACCTGTGGCAGCTGCAGAATAGTAAGGGTTGCTGCCAGTTTCTTCTTCTGTTATCTTCGTCCCAGAAGGATACCCACCATATGTCAGCCTGAGCTCTCCTTTACGAGGTGACTCTTTGGATATATGGGGGTCAGGGAGCTTCTTGAGGAGACAGTCCATCCCTTATAGGAGCTCAAGTGCTGAGCTGTGAGTTCCATTGTTCTGTTCAGAGTTGCTGGGCTGGTACATTTAAGTCTGCTGCAGTGGAACTCATAACAGCCTTTTCTCCCAGGTGGTCTGTCCTGGGAAAGTGGGGCTTTATTTATAAGTTCCTGATGTGCTTTCAGAGCTGCCCTGCCCAGCAAGGAGGTAGCCTAGTCACAGTTAGCCAGCAGAGGTGTTGCTGAGCTGCTGTGGGCTCTGCCCAGCTGCTGTGTGAACTTCCTTGCAGTTTTGTTTATAGAAGTATAGTAAGAGCTGCCTCTGTAATGGCAGACTGCCTCTGTAAGGGTGTGCTGCCCTGGTAATGATGGACTGCCTCAGTAGTGGTGAACTGCCTCAGTAATGAAGGGCGCCCTTCCTCCAACAGAGCTGGAACTTCTGGGGTCCAGCTGTGCTTGCTGTGAAGCTCTCAATCCAGAGTGTTTCAGATTGCTGGTCTTTGTGGAGGTGGGACCCACCAAGCAGAACACCTGGCTCCCTGTTTTAGCCCCCTTTTTTTCAGTTGAATGGGTGGCTCTGACTCCCAGGCGTTCCAGGCACCAGTTGAAATGGCTGCCCAGATTTGTGTGAGTTTTTGTGCAGAGACCCACTACACCAACTGAAACAGCTGTGCTGGAAACTCATGGTGCTTTTCATCCTGGGAATCTCCTGGTCTGTGCGCAGTAAAAACACGTTTGAAAATGCGGTGTTCACTCACCCTCTGGATTGTTCTTGCTGAAAAATGCACTCCAGAGCTGTTCCTATTTAGCTATCTTGGATTCCCTCCCCATGCCATGTTTCTTAAAGCGTCTGCTTGGAACTAGAACTGTCCCTTCTGCATACATCCCTTTCAGTCACATGGCCAAATGCTACGTCAATGGGATGGGGAAGCCAGGCAAGAGCAGCGAGGAAGGGAAAAATCATGAGCAACTAATGCAGCCTAACATCTGTTTTTGCTGTTTCTTGGGCTTTATCTACTTAATATGAATATATGATACTTGGCAAACAAACAAACAAACAAAAACTCTCTTTCTCTTGAGTTCCTCTCCATTCTCCATGTAACACTGGATGTGTTGAAAGAAGGGTGAAGAAGGTGGGGTGGGGCAACAGCCTGTTGTTATGTCACAGTTACTTTGACCTGCAGGAACCCTGGCCTGGCAAGGAGAATGTTCATGACTCTCTTTGATTGTGGGTGCTCTAGCAGTTAGCACAATGTCTGGCACCAAGAGGTACCCAAATACTGTTTGTTAAATGAATGAATCAATGAAAGAATAAAACTGCTATGTCTATGGCTTGCATTGCTCTGACTTTTAACTGTGGTCTGTCTTACTGATAGCTGAGATGTGTAAGGCCTCAGTCAATAAATACTGATATATTCATGTAGCATAATACTGTGCATTCATTGAAAGTGACGTTGTAGAAGAATATGTAATGACCCTGTTTTGGTCAAATATATCTCATATACTATACATATGAGTGACTTTGTTTTTCTTTTTCTTTTTTTGCCTGCCCTTCCTTCTTTTCTTCCTTCCTTCCTTCCCTTCTTTCTCTCTTTCTTTCTCCCTTTCTCCCTTTCTTTCTTTCTTTCTTTCTTTCTTTCTTTCTTTCTTTCTTTCTTTCTTTCTTCCTTTCTTTCTTTCTTTTCTCTCTTTCTTTTTCTTTCAGCAGAGTCTCCCTCTTGTAACCCAGGCTGGAGTGCAATGGCACAATCTTGGCTCACTGCAACCTCCGCCTCCTGGGATCAAGTGATTCTTCTGCCTCAGCCTCCCGAATAGCTGGGATTACAGGCACCCACCTCCATGCCCAGCTAATTTTTGTATTTTTCATAGAGACAGGGTTTCAACATGTTGGCCAGGCTGGTCTTGAACTCCTCACCTCAGGTGATCTGCCTGCCTTGGCCTCCCAAAGTGCTGGAATTACAGGCATGAGCCACCACACCTGGCCTTCATTTTTATTTTCTAAACTTTCTATAACAAGTGCACATTTGTTTTGCAATAAAATGTAAAAATATTTAAAACATAAAATAAATGTACAGCATCACATATGAACAACATAGTCTAACTTTAGCTGCCATCTGGAAAAGTACCATTTCTCAAGATGTAACATTTGCACATTTCCTTCCATGCCAAAATATTCTAAAAAGTGAACCAAAGAATAGTAGTCAGTAAATTGAGCTTTGACCCGAGTCTGTGTTCACATCAGAAAAATATAAAAATTAACCTTAAAGTGAAAATGACTAAAGTTAAAAAAAAATACTTAAAGAAAATAAAAACCACCACACTTAGCAATCAGCTATTTGTTTTCTTACTGATACAACTTGGGAATCAGGAGGCCTGGATTAGGTTCTCCCACCAATCTGTTGTACTACATTGGACAAATCACGCAATTATTTGAAAACTACATTTTCTCAAAGGGAAAGTAAAGTTGGTTCCTGCTGTGCATTAGCTTAGGTAGGTACCCAAAGATCCTGGTGTAATAATGATGTTGTTCTCATGAAATACCCGGTTAGAAAAAAACTACATATTTTACTCTTTAGCAGATAGGATTGTCTTCTCTTCCAACTAAGAACAGTATGCTGATATTGAGGATTAGAATTAATCATTCATCCTGATAAATGGTGTATTGGTTGGGATACTACTAGCTACAGTAACAGATGCAAAATATATAATGATCAAGCAGAATAGAATTCTACTTCTCGTTCATGTAATAGGTCTTAGTATTCCTGGTTGGCAGGCAGCTCTCTTCCATGTACTCCTTCAGGGGTTCAGATCCCCTTCCCTTTTGGGGCTTCACTATCCTCTAGGGCATTGTTGTTACTTGAATTCTGTTGGTAGAAAAAAAAGGCATGGGAGTATGTACCCATTTCTTAATTGCTTTGGCCCAGAAATAGCCCATGTCTCACCTTCTCACAACCCACTGGCTACAACTCAGTCAGATGGCTGTACCTAAATGCAAGGAAGGCTGAGAAGCACAGTAGTGTCCAGGAAGAAGACCAGAGGGATTTCAGAGCAGTAGCTTGCAGTTTTTATCACAAATGCCTACATATGCCAGGCTCAGTTCTAGGTAGTAAAGATATTGAGATGAATAAGACGCTTTTTCTGCCCTAAGCTATGTCCCAATCTACTGGCTGAGACTCCGCTATATTTATATGTACTTAACAGTTTAGTGTAGAATGTGTTATCACAAAGCAATGAAGCCAAGCCAGTGAGAATATGTATATAAAAAACAACCCTGCCTGTAGCAGAGGGAGGTCATCAAAGTCCTTGATTATGTCAGTTTCACAAATGTTTATTGAGCATCTACTAAGAATCAGGCACCTATTACTTTCAGGTTGCTGGAGATAGATAATAGGACATAATCCTAGTCCTTGGGGCAATAGATGTACAAAGAGATGAATTCAAATGGATAATATCCCTATAAATGGGGGATGGGAGGAGTATAATGTGCATGCTTGGTGGGTTAAGTGCTCTGTATTTGGAATCAGGCATACCTGGGATTGAATTCCAGCTTCAACACTATCAAAGCCACTGTGTGACTTTGGGCAGCTTTTCCAACCTTTCTGAATCTGTGTTCTTCATTTTTTAAATGGGAATGTCTACTCCTCGTATAGTCTCAGGAGCCAAATTGCCTGGGTCCAAAACCTGGATCTTCTACAGAATAACTTTGCAATGTAGGGAAATTCATCGAACCCTTCTGGGGCTTTAGTTACTCATCTTTGAAACAGGGTTGATAATAGTATCAAACTCATACAGTTGGTAGCTATATGTGAATTCGGAGAACAAAAATTTTCTGAACTGCGCCCAGTACCTAAAAGTTGTTCAGTCAGTGTTAGGTTTTGTCACTATCTACCTTACAGTTTGCTATAATCATTAAATGAGATAGTGCCAGTGCCTGGCAAATATTAACCATTCAATTAATGGTCAAGATTATGTTTAAAGGTGACAAGCTGGGGGTAGGATGACTGCAGTGTCCTAAAAAGAAGCTTCTGAGAAACCAGATGGAGTGAAATGAGGCAAAAATTCCTGACCCGTAAATTTATTCTTCATCCACCCCAAGGCAGATGAAGCAACAAAGGCAGGTCGCTTTTGGAGGGACAGTGCTTCCAGCTGCAGGTAGCTATTCATTTCCTTATTAGCTTTCTGTGTCTCTTCTATTGGTGAGGAATTTAAGAATGTGCCATGGAATTTAGGTGAAGGAAGGAAGGCGTACATGATTTGTTCCAAGAATGCAGGAGGAAAGTCTCCCTAAACACAGCATTCATTAGTAAGAGCTTCCAGAACCTTCCAAAATTCTGTCTCCTTTTATAGCATCCCGCAAGTCCAAAGTAATGAAATAAAAGCATGGTAATAGGTAAACACAATTACAGCACCCGGATAGCTCCTTGGCAGGCAGGGGGTGTTTGAGAGCATTGGCTGGGGTCTCATTTTCCATAATCGAGCCCAGCCCTGCTGTGATCACTATAGTATTATGACCTGTGGGGCAAAGACGGTACCATACGTGATATTTCATTTTGGGGTAGCTGGGGGTAGTAATGAACCAGTTGCAGTCAGTGAATTAATCTCCCTAGCTATTCAAAACCGAAACTTCATGTACAGCAATTTGTTCTTCATAGCTTTTTTCCCACTGTAGCCTTTTCAAATCACTTTTCCTACGGAAAAATGGAGAGAAAGAAAAAGAAAACTCAATGAAAAAATATTTTAACTTTTGTTGAATGTCGATGTCTTTTCTGATCATCAATAATAATGATAAATGTATATCCTATAGATACACAGCTTAGAATTCACATTGCGGTTCTATTAGCCTCATACTGACCAATTATGAATCTTAAAACATGGAATAAATATTCAAAGACCTGGTATAGCATAGATTCCAGAGCCGATTTCAAACAGTTTAAATTTTCAATTGGTATTTATCCAAACCCCCAGGAGTACCCTAATCAATCTCACTCAGTAGAATTACTCAGTTATTGTACATTTAATAAATAGAAGTTAATGATCAAAACACATTATTGAGAATGAAAGACTTTGGCATAGATAGGTATAGACATGTAACATAGCTGTTAATCCTCTGTAAATTTGTTTTTAATAACACTGATGTTTTGGTTGCATATAATAACTATTTCATTAAATCTAAATTAAATGCATGGTTAAGCATATTTAAAACATGTAAATGTAATGTGTTGCTAGTGTATTTCATTTTATGTTTCCATGCAGTTCTAATAATTTTCTAAATTCAAATTGACTAGGTGTAGGGAAGTCCCTGGTCATTTATATGATACCTTCTTTCTGACATCATTAAGCTGCAGAAATGTAATCCCTCTGAGTTCCAACATCGCTAGTCAGTGTGCAGGAAAGACAATGTGTTTATCTGCTGGAAAAAAATGCTTATGGACTCAAATGAAAGGGAAAAAAATGCTTTTAAATAATAGTAAAACACGCATTTTGCTTTTTTAGAGAAGTAAAGCAAAGAATCTAATACTAAAAAAGCTACCTTGCCATAACAATCCAGAGTGTGTTGTTGTGCATGATTTTTCATTTATGGCTAGCAAGAGACATTAATATACTTGCCTATGGCTTGTGCATTACTATTCCCAGCTATGCAGAAATGGAACGTGATTTACAGCAACACATTCTTTGTTGCTGTTCCAACATACCTATTGTCTTCCCCACATTCTGACTGGCTGGCTGGCTGGGAAAGGGGATGGTGCTGGACCACACTCAATCATTATGGGTGTCTACAAATAGAGTAGGTGTATGTGAACTGAGATTTTTCAGCTTTGTATACCCAGCAAGCCAATCAGAGCACAGAAAGAACAATAGCTGAAGGTTTTACTGCTCTTTAAGTTTCCCCACTGATTCCCATTGCGACTGATTATATCACAGAAGTTATATAAAAATCACATTAAATGCCAACTAAATCAAGACTTTTCATGCCTTTTTTTCAAAGCAATGAAATTCAGGACAAACACTATACTATGCATGAAGATCACCACCTGGAGATCTAAACTCTTCATTCCAGCCGTCGTATTTGAAAATGGAACTAGAGAAAAGTGTAGTTTATTCATTTTGTTATTTTCTGTGGTGCTTGCACTGCTGTTTTGAAAGCCCACCATAGGAGAGCTCAATTAAGAGCCTTCATAATTTTCACCAGTTAACTTTGATCAAATAGGCTACCTTGGAAGGGAATTCAGTAAATTTAGGCTATAAATTACCTACAGTGAGTTTTCAACTTTGGAATTGTGAAATACTAGCATTCGGACAGGCCATTTCTTTCAGAAGGCTTGTACTTTACCTGCTGATTTGGAACAATTTTACTTCATTTTATTCGAGCAGAGAAGACAAGAGAAAAACTTCCTTCTATTGGTTGGAAGAACAGGTCTCTTTCGGTATGTGTGGAAAAAAGATATTCTGTTTTCCACCACAAGCTGGATTAATACAAGAGGTTAGAGGCTCCCTTTAATCGTGTTCTTTTAACTCATCGTTACATCGATTTTCAGGTTATATTTGTTGCCAAAGATTAGAAAAGTGATGAAATGAACAGGTTCCTACTGACGTGTTGCTTCTTAGACAAGGAATTCAAAATTCTTTAAGATAAGCAAGCTCTTTCTTACTGAGCAAATGGGGACACCAAGGCCATTTCAGCTCAGGACCAATCAACCAAGGCGTCGAACCCCTTTTAGGAGATACATGGCAAATAGCTAGCTGTTCAGACCACTCATTTCAGGATATTTTTATAGGTGGGGCTGAAAAATCCAATAAAATCTGCAAATATCTACACTGTAAATCCTATAGAGCATGGTGATAATGAGTTTTAGTTTCCTGCTCTATGACCTTAGACAAGCTGTGTATTTATCCAAACCTCATTTTCCTTCTCTGTAAAATGGGCTTAAGAACAGCACTCACCTCACCGGGATTTTCTGTAGATTCAATGCGATAGTGAATTTAAGGCACTTACATAGGGCTTGGCAAATGTAATACAGTACTCAGTAAATGTTAGGTCTTAATACTATTCACATTTTACTCAGATGTATCTTCGTTGTTTAAAAGCATGTCTCTTGAATAAAAACAGCTTCCATTTGCAAGTGCGCCTTTTCACTTTTTAAACCTTTAACGTCAATTAATTAATTCTCTTCTCTCCAAACATCAATTTTGTGAGTTGGGTGTAGAATTATTTTATCCTCCCTTGATTACCAAGAAGAGTAAGATAAAGAGGAATTAAGTGGCTTGCCTAAGGCAGTGCTAATGCAGGTATTAGAACCTATGTTCCTGATGCATTTACTTCCATTACATGAGTGGGGTTTCCAATTTTTCTCCCCAGGCAGTGGGGAATGGGCACTCGCCGTTTGCATCAGAATGCAAAAGGTGTTTTCTGCTTTGCAAAACTGTTTGCAGACTAGGGTTAGGGATTATTAAGATTGTGGAGAGGGCAGAAATGTGTTGGCTAGGGGAAGTGGCAGCATTTACAAATGCATGCCTAACTTTTCCTGAAAAAAAAAATAATAATGTCAGCAGCATTCACACTTCTGAATATATTAGGTTTGTAAATCCAGGGTGCAAATTGTTTGTAGAATCTCAATTAAAGCCTTTATAATATTGTCATTCGTAATCAGCTCACTATGAAAACAGGGCTTCCAGAGGGCACCAAAATCATTTGAACTTGCGATCTGTAATAGATTTGAATATTCAGATAAGGTCAGCGGTCAGAGCAGAGGCGACAGTTTTGGTCAATAAACAGGTTTAGTGAGACAAAATCTTTTTGTCTACGTGAGAATGGCTTGGAGAAATTGGTTCTCAAGGGGGAATCAAAAGATTAAATTCAGCTGCGTTGCCAATTTATTTGCAGGCCAAACAAGTGTGAGATGGAAATCTTTGGAGGGGGAGGTGCCTGCCCCTGTGAGAAGCCCCTGTTGACAGCACCAGAGGGGGCTCCCAGGCAGCTGTCCTGACCACAGCTGAGACTGAGCTTAATGGAGGGAGATTCGTGGGGAGAGAGAATGAGCAACTCAGTGCTTGACTGAGGCTATCCTGGATTAAGCCAAGTAAAGGTGAAGGATCTGGGATGCAATGTTTTACATAGTTCCAGCCCCTGCTTTCCTGTCCCCCACCCTTAAAATTGCTTTCTCTGAATTATGCCTTGGCATGAAGCCTTGGTAATGGCCTAGAACAAAGGCCATTACAAACTTCTCTCTGTGAAGATCCACAGGAGAAATTTCTCTCTGGTCTCAGTCCTAGAAAGACTTGTGCTTCTCTTGAGTACTTGTTTACCTTACAGACGCTGTGAATAAGATAATTCAGTCATTTTGAGCCTGTATTCCCAAGAGCCTTGGGGGGATCTTTTAGACTGCCTAAGAAGCTACTGTGGGGCTTCGGAATGAATGAGAGCAAAGAGGGAGGTGAGAATGGGCTCTGAGGACTTGGATTCTGGTTTCCACTGGAGTAGTTCTGCTTTTTTGTTTTCTGCATAAGATTTCATTTGAAGAAAGGATTGGGTGGCCAGCAAAAAGGTTTGGAAACCACTGACTTAACCAATCGCTTCTTGTAGCATTTAGAATAAACTCTAACCCAGAACCAGGTGGTCTGCCCTCTTGTATCCTTTAGCTCACCCTGTGTGGTGGCCCTTTACTCATTACTTCATTTATACCGTTCTTTCAGTTTCTGCAATAAAAGCTGTGGTCCTTCCAACATGATGGCCACTGACTGGAATCTTCTTTTCTCAACCATTGTCTGATGATGTCTTCACTGTAGAATCACTGGGGTTTATGTTCAGCTACATACAACAGTGATTCTCAAAGAACTGTGGCTTAAACAAGACAGACGTCTGTATCTCTTTTATGTTAGGCGGGAGTCTGGGGTCCCTGTGGTGTCTTCAGAATGTCATCTGGGTTTGTCTTTCTTCTCTGCCACCCTTGGACATGCCTTTCAAGATCCCATCATGGTCCAAATGACTTTGGAACCATCAGTAGGAGGAAATGGGAACCGTGAAGGGATGCTTCTACCAGCCAAAGCTGCTGTCTTTAAGCAGTTTCCGCTTACATTTAACTGTCTAGAACGTAGTCACATGGTCATCTCCCACTGTAAGGGAAGCTGGAAAATGGAATGTTTTATTGAGGCAGTAACATGTTTCTTTAAAAACTGGAATTCTATTATTAAGAAAGAAGGAGGAAATGGAAATCAGGAGCAACTTAGAGGTTTCAAGTTCAATTTCACTCTCCCCCATCTAAAGTGTAATCTCCATCTTCCGTAATATTTGCTCTCTTAGAACACTATTCTTTTCCTTTATGGAAGTTTCATAATTTATAACTTACATCTAACTGTTAAAATTTGTCTTCCAAGCTGGATGGTAACTTCTCCGAGGGGAAACACTGAGTCTTTGTTATTTCACGCCATATAACCAATGTCCAACAAAATGCCTTTCAACTGCCATGTGAAATATTTGTCATATAAGTAAACGAATGAATTTATCTGACTGTATTTGCTGTTAAACAGTTCAGAGCCAAATTTATGGTTTAACTTCAATAAATGTTCAGGAGGTCCTGAAGGGCATTTAGGGCACTAAGTTCATTCTAGGCTCTTATTTATTTTTCCATTCCTATTTTCTCTTTAACTTCCTAATTTATTTAGATTTGCTTACATTGTAGGAGATTATATATTTTGGAGGCTTGTTTTTAATCCATTTGGGAGTGAAGGGGAGGTGGGGAAAAGATAAATGAAGACTTAGCAAAAAACAGATAAAATTTAACTATTCAACAAGAATGTTCTAAACAAAAATTTTTAAGTGTGAAAAAAAGTCCAACAACAATAAAAGAGAATAGACATCTCTTTCAGCATATTGTTTGATGGTCCCCGTTCCGGGAGGCATTAATGTTAGTAAAGAATAATTAACTAACCATTAAACAGGATGCTGTTCAAAAGTCACTGGTAAGCAGCAGGAGTTCGGTTAAGACCACAGTTAGGAAGCTAAGGATGATTAACCTTTGCCTATGTTATAAAATGGCCCATTTGAGAACTGTTGTCACTGGATATATTACCTGGATATCAATCGGATTATTGAGTGAGAGATTTTACATGATGTTTAGTATGATGATATATATCTGGTTACAAACTGTTTATGACAAGTGGAAAAGCCAATAAAAGATTAATGCAGATTTGAATAGATTTTTCTTCTTTACTTGAGTTGCTGTTAATTTATGCATATATAACTTGATACCTGTATATTTGAAAGACATACTAGTGTATTATTTGTAATGAAGAAAGATGGCTCTTGAATATGTAAATGAAATTGTAATGTTGATGTTGGAGCTCCTGTTTAAAGGGGGTTTTCAGTTCATTGAGGTTTTTCTTTTCTTTTTTTTTTTTGAGATGGAGTCTTGCTCTGTTGCCCAGGCTGGAGTGCAGTGGTGTGATCTTGGCTTACTACAACCTCCTCCTTTCAGGTTCAAGTGATTCTCCTGCCATAGCCTCCCGAGTAGCTGGGACCACAGGTGTGCGCCACCATGTCCAGCTAATTTTTGTATTTTTAATTGAAGTGGGGTTTCACCATGTTGGCCAGTGGTCTCGAACTCCTGACGTCAGGTGGTTCTCTGGCCTCAGCCTCCCAAAGTGCTGGGATTTCAGGCGTGAGCCACCACGTCCGGCCGACATTTTTCATTGGAATTTTTATTTGGTGCAAACTTTGCCAACTAAACCTCAGTTTAATTTAGCAACGTTTACAGGGTAAAAGAGAAGTCACCCTCATGAACTTGTAGTAAATTAACATGTATTTTCTTGTAATTTCAATTTTTTTCTTTGATTTATCAGAAAGTACACACCTGACAGCAATCATTTTTCTTTAGTTTTTTTTCCTAGCTGTACGTTTTATTTATTGTCTTTAAATTATTGTATTAAAAATATTTTGGGGCAGGGATTGTGTCCTGAGGCTTCTTTCGCATTTCCCATGTGACTAGTACACATTATGCACTTAGTAGGGGCTTGAGAAATTCTTGAGTTTGAAACATTTTTCTTCTTTCTTTTTTCCCTTCATCCCTCCCTCCCTTCTCCCTGTCTTCTTCTCTTCCTTCCTGCTAAATACTTTCTACCTTTCTTGCTTCCTTCAATAAGCATTAATTAATTGAGTAGCTACCATATTCTGGACTCCTTATAGGGAATTAGTATACAAAGATGAATATGATATGGATCTTAGGTTAAATAAAGGTTGCAGCACAGCAATATGGATGCTGTGGTGGGACCAGAACGGAAGCTCTTTCAGCCTGAGAGTGCTTGTTATGGTATCACTTTGTGAAGACAAAATAAGGGAATTCAATGAGAAGACACCCCGGGCACTGCCCACCAGGGACACTACCTCTCTACGGTTAGCCGAATGAAGGCTTGTGTGGAAACTGGTCTGTAAACTCTAAAGTGCTGTGCAAATATATCATTATCATAAATGATATACATGTCAATCCCCCTCTCCACCAAATTATGGGCGGGGACGTATCTTCCTGATCTCTGTTTCTTTAGTACATTATAGGCACACATAATAAACAATAAATGTGTGTGAGTAAAATATTGAAGATTCACTTTTTATTATTATAGTCATCATTCCCAGTACATCAACTTGTATCTTGTTTTATTTAGTTAGAATACTGGTGTAAGAAACCCAAGGTTATTCTTCATTTGTGAGTGCTCCGATGACCCTGGCATGCCCTGTGGAGCTACCTGTGTGGGTTGAACTGGAGCTCTTTGCTTTTCGCTTGAACCCTAGGTCAGAGTTAGGGATAATTGGCTAAGGTAAAACACCACAAACCAAAACCCAAGTAAACAGAGATCCAATAGAAACCAGTTGTGGTCGAGAAGGTTTGGTCAGAGATTATAAAGATTCAGACCGCTTGATTCCCTGTAAACCAAACTTCTGAATTATTCGTTTGTAATATAACATCAAGCTCAGTTGTATTTATACAAAAAGCATGGCGATAGAAGGAAAAAGCTTTCTTTGTTTTGAATTCCTCAAAGCTTTACAGGTTCTTCCTAAAGTTCCAATTTTGTGTCACTTGAGTAGATTATTTTTTACTCACATAAACTGTGGACAGGCACTGTGATGGAGGCTTTACACGCAAAGCCTTATTTTGATCCTGTACAAAAGCATGTGAGGTTGGTAATATTATCATTACCATTTTGATGAAGAAACTGAGAAACTGAGGCTGTCTCAAGGTTATTCAACACTTGGGCCACATAACTAGCACTGGCGTCTCTGGCTCTAAAACCTGTATTCTTTATTATGATTATTTTAATACATGTTTTTTTGTTTTCTTATATTACATTTCAAAGGATTCTTTAAAAACTCTACTACAACTTTTTATTTTGAAAATTTCCAAAATATGATACCAAAATATATGCCAAAAAATTCAAGGTATATTATAGTGAATATCCATGTACCTTCCAAATAGAAGAAGTTATTAACGTTTTGCCACATTTGCTCTCTTTCTGTTTGTACACACGTACATACTTTCCTCTGAACCATTTGAATGGTTGTGAGTTGAGGAGTTATTGATGACATGCCGCCCTAAATACTTCAGTATGCATCCCCCAGGAGGAACAAGATTCTTCCTTATAACTGATAATACTATTATCCTACCCCCTAAAAAGTGACAGTAATTCCATATCATCTTACATCCAGTCCGTATTCAAATCTCCAGATTTGCTTTAAAATATCTTTTGTGACTGTGACACATGTGTCTGTGACTGTGTTCTCCCTTAGATTCGACCCTCTGGGGACTTTGGAGGACTCAAGGTCTTCACGCTTAGAGCCACACCACGGCCAATGAGAGTGACTATAGATTCCATCTCTGGTTTTACCAGTTGTAGTCCAAGGGCCTTCTCCTTTTCCTCTACTCCTTTTCTTACTCTTTGTCCTTTTTCATTTCTTCTTGGCTTCAGTGTACTCAATTTTTGATAGCATTTAAAACATCAATACTTACTCATGAAATAATACTTGAAATACTTTTTTATGCCTGTACTTTAAAAAATATTACTTTCATTATAAAAGCCATATGTTCTAATTAAAGAAAATTTAGAAAACCCATAAATTAGAAAGAACAGTTTAAAATCTATTCTATTCCCTCCATCTACACCTAATCACTCATGCATTTTCTTCCAGGCTTTTTTTCCTACACACAAGATACTTAAGAAACAATTAGGATAATACACATATATAATTTTGAACTCTCCTTTTTTCTCACAAAAACGTACTTATTATGTAAGAGTGTGGGCTTTGGAGTCAGACTATAGAATTCCAAATCCTGATTCTGCCACTTATGAGTTGTGTGATGCTGGGTCATCATAAAACTCATTGCCAAAATGAGAACACACAGGAGAGTGAAAGGGGGCCCTATCAGTCATGAACCCAAAACATCAGGCATAAAATGAGACTGTCCCAGAACTTATGGTTACCCACCTTGGCAAAATTGCTGACCTCTGAGTTTCAGTTTCTGCATCTAACAAAAGATTCCAGTGATCCTCAAATGAAACAAAAGAGCACATAGCCTAGTGAGTGTACAATAGAAATTAACTATTATTATGGTCTTTATAAATATCACCTTTTACGGTGGCATGATACCCCACTGGAAGATGCTTTCCAGTTCACGTCATATTCAGGGCCATCTTTTTTACAGTCTTCTAGTCCTTCTCCCTCGACTCCTAACTGGTAGACTGAACCACGGACCTAGCTCTGCATGGGTCCTCCCTGAGACTCTTGTGATATCTTTACTTCCAATGGGGTTATCCTTAGCTTATGCCCATTCCACAGAGTGTGAATCCTGAGGCTTCAGGTCAAAACTTTAGAAAGCGATAAGAGTAGGCAGGCAAATCTGCTCTTTATCTCTATGCTTATCACAATTCCTATCTATTAAAAAATACTTGCAGGCTGGGCACAGTGGCTCACATTTGTAATCCCAGCACTTTGGTAGGCTGAGGCAGGCAGATCAGTTGAGGTCAGGAGTTCAAGACCTGCCTGGCCAACATGGTGAAACCCCATCTCTACTGGAAATACAAAAATTAGCCTGGCGTGATGGTGGGCACCTGTGGTCCCAGCTACTTGGGAGGCCGAGAAAGGAAAATCGTTTGAGCCCGGGAGGTGGAGGTTGCAGTGAGCCGAGATCATGCCATTGCACTCCAGCCTGAGAAACAGAGTGAGACTCCATCTAAAAAAAAAAAATCCTGATAACAAGGATTATCATGAACAACTCCTTACCTCCTTTCAGAGACAGGGTACAACAATTACTACCTCTAATAGCTGATGTAAATAAGGCAAAAGCATAATAGGGTGAGACAGATTGGTATTCCCCACTCATCTACTCCTTCTTCTAAAGAAATCAATTTCAGAGCTCTGAGCGTGCAATCTCTGCTCACCACCTCTGAGATTAGCCTTTTACACTCCTCACCCACCCACCCTATAGCTCCAACAGAAGCTGGAGAGTGGGGGCCCGTTACCTGCTGCTGGGCCCCTCCCTCCAGTGTGAGTTGTCCTTAAGATTTCTTTCCACTTTGGTTAAGGATGTGTGGTTTGGATGGTGTATGTAATATCTACACATATATATTTATATATAGTGTTAATTTTTTTCTTTCTGAGATAGCATCACAATGAACATTTTATCTCCATTGCTTAGGATAGGACATGACACTGGATATTCTCAATAAATTTTTGTCAAATAATGACTGTATCCCTGAAAAAAGGAAGAAAGGGAACTGTATCTGAGGGTGTACACCTTTACTAGAGCTTCTAGATGGTCTGGTCATGTGGCTGGTGACCATGATACTTTTAATCAGTGAATATTGTTTTGAAAATAAGACAGGATTCAGTGTTCTCTTTTCCCATTGGGATAAACTGTCATCACAGTGCCATTCCAAATACAAATGCCATTCCAAACACAGGACATGATGCATAACCAATACTAACACATGCCATTTGAAGCTTTAACAAGACAGTCCTCCTTCAAATTTATAACAGTCTATGTTTAAAAACCTGACAAAACCAAAATGTGTTCTCCATAAATTACAGTGGCACCATGTCTGCTGCCGCAGTGAAGGTTGTGTCAGCACTTCCATTATTCTGTGGATTGCTGTGTTTCAGGGCTTTAGTTCTTGGCTATAAAAATGCACCTTGGGTTTAAAACTGGCAAGGAACACCTCAGCCTTGGAACAAATTTGCTTCACCAAATTTTGAGAGCAAAACCAATTTGTGTATTTCCCCCTTTGTCAATGACTTTTGTGAAGAGAAACATACATGAATTTCATTTCCAATTTCATTTTTTTAAAGCTGGATAGCTTCAGATTTTTACTCAACAATGGTAAGGTATTGTTTTTGGTGTTAGGGGAAGAAAATAAAATTTGCAAGCCTTGTTTTTAAAGAACTACATTGTTCTAAAACAAGCCACCCTCCTCCTCCCCATTCTGATTTCATTAAGGAGGGTTAACAATGGTTTTATTTTGACATGGGCAAATCAGATGGCTACGGTTGGTGGTGAAATTTGATTATGTGATTAGGTTAATAACCTCTCAACAACAGACCTTATTCTGTAGCTACTTGTTAGGTATAATTTCCCATTGGCTTCCTGGAGAAATCATTTAGTATAACTGTTCCTACACTTAATTAAATTTCTTTAGTTTCATTTAAGCATGTATTTATTTGTGGTCCCTTGGGCAAGTAACATTTTTCAGTATGGTTCTTGATAGAATTCTTTAAGAATTTCAGTTTTAAGAAAGGGAGCTGCAACTCTTAATTCGGTGCAATAAAACATTTAAATGGTTTTAAGGTTTCGATCTTCATTCCTCTGAACCAAGATTTCCTCCAAAATCAGAAGTTACTTACGTCAAGTTTTATTGATTTTTCTTGAATTTAATCTGTAGATGCATGTACATACTTCTGCCTTAATTACATTGTTTGGTTCTCAAGAAACACCTGTGCTACCCGATTACCAGGCGTGGAGGGAAGGGACATAGCCCACCCCTGTGGTGAGGGAGGGCTTCCCAGAGGAGGCAGTGCCTGGCCAGAATCACATAACATAGGTAGGAGTTAGCTCGGCTTAGAAGGGAAAAACGGATTACAAGTGAAGAAGACAGGAGATATTCTTAAATAGAAGGTCAAAAAGTGTCACGAGATCATTTCTTTTCTAGGTTTAAGCCAGATACAATTTTGGAGATCTGCAAGGGATATGGAAATTAACGGCTTACTGTGAAGCCACTAGAATTAATGCTTTTATTTTCTTTTAATCAGGACTTCTGCACTGCTGAGATCATTACGGAAGCAACAGTAGCAGGTGGCCTGGCCATACAGGGATTCCTCACTCGCAGCAGAGAATGTTGCTGCCACTCAAAGTCACCAGGGGCTGCAGAGCTCCTGCGGAGACTCACATCATCTAACAACACACATGCTCAAAACAGGGAAATGTGCGTTTTCAGGAGAGGAAGAGACAAACCTTTTGTTTAGCTAATTGGCATGACAGTGTGACATACACGTGCTCCTGGAAGAACAATGTCAGGTGTCTGCACTCAATATCTGGAGCACAGGCAACTGGTGGAAGGGCTCCGTGACATTGATTTTTATTGTGTGTGTGGATATTTATAGTTGTATTGAAATAAATAATTGAAATTATGCTGAATTGAAAAAAGATTGTGAGGTTTAATGGAAATCTGTGTGTGTGTGTGTGTGTGTGCACGCACGCCTGCGTGTGCGTATGTGTGGTGTGATTATTATTAAAGAAAAGGTCTCAAATTGATTAAACTGTTCAGATAAAGATAAATATAGTGTCCCCAGCCCCACCCTCCAAAGTGTAATTCTTGAGCAGTTTCTCATGCCAAGTTCTGGATGACTGAATCGTAAGAGAACTTAGTAATCGCCACCTGGGAGAGGGTGAAGGAGTGGGAACTAAGGCAACAGATGTAAAAAGTTAAGCAGGTGCCCCGCAAGTGGGAAGGGAGTCAATGTGTCTAATGTTCTATCTGACCAGGACTGATGTGGGTGGAGGGCCCCGGGCTGTGGCTGCCACTCCCTGGGTGAGAGGTGAGGGGCCTGAGAACAGGAGCCAGCTGCTTTCACTTGCTCCCAGGCCTCCCTGTCCCAGAGTGGCCAAGCCCACTTCTTGAAATAACCAGCTGCCAGGGCCCCTGGGAAGGCGGGAGGTGGGAGAGGCTTCCTGCCTACAGTGTGAGGAACTGAGCCGCCGACCTGACCACTAGGAGGCAGGATCACCTTACCTAACCCACTGGCAGGCTCGCCCAGAGGCCTGGACGCCTTTGAAAAGAATCTGCTTGCTCTGGGTCCAAGAGTAACCTGACCCAGGTTCATCAAGAATAACGAAGAGAAGGAGTTCGCCTTTGAATTCTGGCTCTAACACTATCTGTGGGATCCTAGGGAAGTCACTAACCTTGGCAAGCCCCAGTTCCTTCATCTGTAAAATGGAGGCAATGATGTCTGCCCCTTAGGGTGGTTGTAGGATGAGAAATGGTGTCTGGAACATAGTGGGTCCCTGGTAAGTAACAGCTATTATGTGTAAAAAGGGTGCTCATGAAACACGTCCCCACAAACATGCCTAAAATCCTCCCTACTCACATACCACTTAGGCAGATCCAATTCAGTTTGGACAGCTCAAGAGTAACAGGGTTGGAAATTTGAGCCCTAGATACGAAGCCCCCAGCTGCTCCCTTTGGAACATGCTGAAAGGGATGGAGGTAGCCGTAGGGGCTCCATATGCCAACTGCCCTGGCAGGACCCTGCCTGAAAAGTCGCAATCTCTGTCCTGCTTTGGGAAACAGAATCGTGTATCCTTAATCCTCCTTATAGGAAAAAGCTGGGCAATGGAGTCCAGGCGAGAATGCCAGGGCTTGAACTCTACTGGGTCAGTGAGCGACCACGTGCCCCTCATGGGTGGAGTTGGAGGCTGAAGAGACTTTTGGAGAAAAAGACGCAGTTGGTGTAGGTGGCCCCTTGCAGGTCAGCCACCTGAGGCCTGTCTACCCTGCCACCCACTGTCTTACAAGTGTGAGAGCTAGAAAAGACCTCGGGTACAGTGGTGCCTACAGATGAGTTTCATTTGACCTATGTTTCCGACACTTCCTGGCAGCTCAGGCTCTGGAGAGGGGCTCAGAAGACAGCTTCTGCCTTACGTTGCCTTTCAAAACTATGACTTACTCTCAATGATGCAAGCTAATTTGCATCCAAAACCCTAGCTGTAAGGAAATGAGAAATGTGGTATTTGATGTTCTGGTCTCTGAAGAACAAAAGGCCCCCCTAGAAAAGAGAGAAATGGGAAATGTGGGAGCCAGCACCCCCATATCCTCCACAGGTACCAACATTTAAGGAATCCACAGCTTTCACAGGAAAGTCCAGTTTTTCTGGGCAAGTTAGAAGACCTGATAGCAGTGGGCACTCACTCTCAAGACAGTTTGCTGGCATGAAGCTGTGGCTGTGCCCCAGCTGGGCATTTGCTCTCTCGTTCTTCCCCGGCACTACCGGCCTGGCCCCTGAATGGCCATGGAGTTTGCAACCCCCACCTTAAAGACTGGACCCCTCTTCAGGAGATGGCTTGGTCTAGCCTCTTCCCTTATGGATAAAGAAAGCAGGGCCAGGAGAGGGGACTTCCTCTGGGTTCTGTGACTCTTGATTGCCACTGTGGAGGCTGGAGCTCATCTTCCTGATTCTCCAGTGTCCCCTGTTTTTACCGCATTGTTCTGCCTCTCCTTGATGTTGCATAAACTGTGGCCTGAGTGGAAGAGACAAACAGTGGAGACCAATCGAGGCACTGTCCATGTGAAGTTTGGCAGGACTCACTTTCGGGATGGCCACGCAGTATCTGAGTGGTGGTCCTGAGCTTTTAAACAACAGTTATATTACGGTCTTTATTCTCTCTTTTAAAAGGCAAGAAATACTGTAACATATTTCCCACAAAACGATTAACATTTAATAAAAAGTTTTAATGTTATCAGGAAGATTAGGCTCTCCAGAATGATTCATTCCCAGAGGGTTTCAGATGGCCACCGTTTTAGTAAAATTGCTCTCATCTGGAGAACACCTTTAACTTACCCAAAGCATTTTCATGTGTGGTGATGCATTGCAATCTTTAATATATATTTTTATTTTAATGTTTAAGTCATGTGATCCTCCTTTAAATGAAATTTTACTTGAAACCTCAATATATAATAGAGATACAAACAGAACAGTTCTGGGTGAAGCTGGGCTGGGAGACTCTGAATCCCACTCACGGACTCCTTCGTTCCCCACCCGCCCTGCTGGAAGCGCCACCACCCGAGGTCCAGGGTTCTCCACACCTGCTGTTTCTCAGCCACAGAATCGCCTGGGAATGCGGAATAGAGTGTAGATTCCATGGCCTCATATTGCCCAGTTGATTCCAATCTCGCAGTTGAGGCCTGGGCACCTGCATTTTAACGAGCCCACGCAAGGTGGTTTTTGTGCATTCTGATGCTTGAGAAACTCCGTCCTGGGCTTCCAGGGAGCATCATTTGTAAACTCATTCATTCTGTTTTTGACATGAATGGGTGACAAGGAGTCCATGAGTGGGATTCATCATGGTGGACCCCCTGCATTCTTCCCATCAGACCACGCTGCAGGAATGCACAGAACTGGAGTAAGCCCCTGTGGCCATGTGAGCCCAGGCCCATGTTCTATCGAAGCGGGTATCAGAGGCCACCAGATTATCTCTAGCCCTTTCCCTGTCTTTCTCAGAGAAAGGAGAAGGTGTCACACAATGGATGGAGTAAGCCAGTCACATGGGTCTGAATTTGAATCCTCCCCTTCTACTTCCCAGTCACGAACCTCAGTTAAGAAGATTAGAAAGCATACAGTTGGCCGTCTGTATCTTCAGGTTTTGGATCCATGGGTTTAATTATCTGCTGATGAAAAATGTTCAGAAAAAAGGAACAAATAATAATACAACAATGAAAATTAATCAAATTTTAAAAACAATGTAGCAGCTATTTACATAGTATTTATATTGTATTAGGTATTATAAGAAATCCAGAAATGATTTAATATATGGGAGGAAGCATGAGATTACATGGAAAAACTATACCTTTTGATACTGGGGACTCGAGCATCTATATCTTGGTATCCCTGGGGTTCTTGAACCAAGCCCCTAGGGATACAGAAAGATGACTGAACATGTAAATGGCCCAGCAGATGCCTCACATCAAGTGCTTAATAAATTGGGAGCTGTTACTGCTCTTATTCTTAAAGAGTGGCCTCGTGTTAAGAGGGGTCCCATGTAGACGACAGTCCTCTTGAAGTTCTCTGGGTTGGATTCCTGGTAAGCAGCCTGTGTTGTCCCCAGTAGCAAGGCCCACAGATGTAAATGTGGGACAACTAGGGTCCCACAGGACACTGCTAATAGGAATGTCCTGGTCTGGAGAAGAGATTGTTCAGAGAAAGAGCCATGTCCATGCAGCAAAGGGGGATTGTCCTCTGTGGCTTGGCCTTCGCCTGCTTGGAGACCTTTGGTTTGGCTCATTTCCCTTGCAGCATCACCCTCCTTCCCCCATCACTGCCACCTTTTCATATGAGTTCTCTAGAGCTGGAAGGGGGCCTGGGGATCCTAGGCCTGGCTCCACACCACTTGTATCCTTCACCTAATCCCCCCAGTGGAATAGTAGCCCAGGAGAGAGGCTAGTGGGACCCAGCACCTGCCCGGGGTCCTGAACCAGAATGGCAGGCTCAGTAAGTGAGCCTCCTTCCAGCTCCAGGCAGCCTCCTTGCATCACCCCTTAAGGCCCATCACCCTGTGCCCCACAGTTGCGTCTTCACACACTGATGGGTGCAGTAGCCTTCCTATGAACTGGTGTCCCTGAGTGGGAGCCTTCAAGGGTAGTGTCCAAGGCCGCTTCTCATAGCTGTGACCCAGGGAAGGGAAGGATCTGTGTCCTAGACCTGCAGGAGGGCGTGGACGATACTGGTGCTCAGAGTGGGCCACTCCCAGATTGAAAAATAATGATACTAAAATAAAAGCTGCCTCCTGGGGAAGGAGGGTAATTGGGCCACAACTCAGAGAGAGGTACGGAAAGGAGGGGAGGAATAAGAAAGATGACCCCAAACACCCCCTCATCCACTGTGCTGGCCTGGGGTCATCTCTGCAGCAGGGAGCTGACTGGTGCTTCCTCATTCCCCATATGGAGGAGTCACACTGGTCAGTGTTTCCAAGTCACCTCTCCAGACCCCAGCCCCTTATGTACCCTCTATCTCCCTCATCAAATCTCTGTGCCCCAAACACATCTTCCCTTTCACAGACAACTCAACCCACTCACTGGACTCCAAGCCTTTGGTCTTTGTGGTAAACCCCAGGGAGGTGAAGCCCTCTCTCCTCCCTGCTCCTAGAGCCTGGGACCCTCCCAAGGTATAATTCTTCCACATTGTTTCATACCTCTTGTGATGTGTGTGTATGTTTATCACCTTTGATAGAATTTCTTGCCATATTATTTTGTTATTTTTAGTGTCTACTACAGAACCTGGCACACAGTAGGATATTAATAAATGTTTGATGAGAGGCCAACAAATGTATGGAAAAATATTTCACATCACTAATCATCAGAGAACTGCAAATCAAAACCACAACAAGATACCACCTCACCCCAATCAGAATGGACATTACTAAAAAGTCAAAAAACAACAGATGCTAGCCAGGCTGTGGAGAAAAGGGAATGCTCTTACACACACTTAGTGGAAATGTAAATCAGTTCACCCACTGTGGAAAGTAGTTTGGAGATTTCACAAAGAACTTAAAACAGAACTATCATTTGACCCAGCAATTCCATTACTGGGTATATCCGTAAGAAAACAAATCGTTCTACCAAAAAGACGTAGTCACATGTTCATTGCAACATTATTTGCAATAGCAAAGACATAGAATCAACCTAGGTGCCCATCAATGGTGGACTGAATAAAGAAAATGTGGCACATACACACTATGGAATGCTATGCAGCCATGAAAAAAGAATGAAATCATGTCCTGTGCAGCAACATGGATGCACCTGGAGGCCCATTGTCTTAAGCAAATTAGCACAAGAACAGAAAACTAAATATCATGTGTTCTCACTTATAAGGGGGAGTGAAACAACGAGTATGCATGGACATAAAGATGCAATAATAGACATTGGGACTATTAGAGGAAGGAGGGAGGAAGGGAGGCAATGGTTGAACAACTAACTGTTGGTTGGGTACCATGCTCAGTACCTGGATGATGGGATCACCCATACTCCAAACCTCAGCATCACACAATGTTCTCAGGTAACAAACATGGACATATACATATTTAATCTAAAATAAAAGTTGAATAAAATTAAATGATTAATGGATGGATAAAAGCATTTGACATGGAGCATCCCAGAACCTGGGCCACACACAGGGATTGTTTCAGAGGTAAATAGGAATGGTGCTGCTGCCACCAACACCCCCCAGCACATTCGGTACAGAAATAAATGCACAGATATAGACTGGGGCAAGTGCTAGGACAGCAAACAAGTTATGAGTCAGGAACGGGAGCTCTACTGGTAACTGGCGGTTCAGGAGGACCACTGGGAGGACCTGACGGGCCGGGTGGGGAAGGAGGCTGAAGAAAGGGCATGTGAGGGGAATCTAGGGGCAAGAGCTGCACTGCCTGAAGGAACTAAAGGAGGACAGATGTGTCTGTAGCCACATGAACAAGAGAGAGAGGCCTGGACGGGCCAAGAAGGACAAAGAGGCCAGGTCATCAGGGCCTTTGCAAGAGAGTTTGCCCAGGACTGGGGTTGACACCTGTTGTCTGGCATACTATTAATAGCACTCAATTCACCCTCAGAAAGGTCTCAGTTTGGAGGATAAATTATGAGGTTGCCCTGCTGATAGGCCATGCAAAGACATGGATACAGTTGTCCCTTGGTACCCTTAGAGGATCAGTTCTAGGACCTCCAGAGGATACCAAAATCTGTGGGTTGCTCAAGTCCCTGATATGAATGACATTGTATTTGCATACAACCTGTATACATCTCTCTGCATTCTTTTTCTTTTCTGTTCTGTTCTTTCTTTCTTTTTTCTTTTCTTTTCTTTCTCGTTCTCTCTCATTTTCTTTGACAGAGTCTCTCTCTGTTACCCAGGTTGGCATTCAGTGGCACAATCTCTGCTCACCGCAACCTCTGCCACCCAGGTTCAAGTGATTCTCCTGCCTCAGCCTCCTGAGTGGCTGAGTTGCCAGCAGAGTTCCTGACTCATAACCTCCTGTTGTTTGCTGTCCTAGCACTTGTCCCAGTCTGTATCTGTGCATTTATTTCGACTAAAGGTGTCCGTAGTAGAGACAGGGTTTCACCATGTTGGTCAGGCTAGTCTCGAACTTCTGACCTTGTGATCCACCAGCCTTGGCCTCCTAAAGTGCTGTGATTACAGGCTTGAGCCACCACGCCTGGCTTCCCTGTATACTTTCAACCATCTCTAGGTTACTTGTAATTCCTAACATAATGTGAAGCCTATGTAAGCAGATGTCACATTGTTTAGGGAATGATGACAATGGGGAAAACTCTGTACAGGCTCAGGACAAACACATTTATTTTCCCCTGGATATTTTTGCTCTGTAGTTGGTTGAAACCACAGCTGCAGTCCCCACAGAACAGATGAGGAACCCATGGATATGGAAGGCTGACTGCACACGTATCCTAAGCACAGTGGAAAGCTAGTTTTCAGCAGGGGAACAACATAACATTCTTTGAACAAATGAGGATTGGAAGAACATTTTTAACAGCAAAAACAGTAGACTGAGGGTAATGAGATAAAGGAAGACCCTGAGGAAGAGGAACGCGGTTTCTAGCTGGGAAGAGCTAGAGTTGTGGGGAAGATCTTGGAGGTCACTGCATGCTGAGTACATCATGTCTGGAACAGAGCTGGGGGCAAGTGTTAGGGTGATGTTGCCAGATGCCTTCTGAAAACAAAGAACTAAATAAATTCTAGAAGAGAACGAAGTGAGGCATTCTAAAACTGAGCAGGAAGTAGGAGCCATCGGGCCTTACATTTTATTTGGATTTGTGAATAAAAGCGGGCTTCAAGTTGACTTCACTTATTGAGTGCCTCCTCTAGGCTAGGTGATACGAGAAAGCAGCAAGCACCGACTCAGGACCTGATGCAGTAAGGATAGAGATGGGAACGATGTTTATCAATACTATACATGTTACCGCCTAATATAACCATATAATGACGTATAGTATCAGTACATAAAAATATTTATCTATAAAGGTATATATTGCATATAATGCAGATAATTACTATACATGCTATTATTCATATTCTATAAATGGAAAAATTATTTCTCTGTATGAGAAAATGAAATAGAAATAAGAGGGCCACAGGAGAGATTGGAAGGCCAGTCCCATCTGATGCCGGGTGTAGACAGCAAGTGTGACAGGAGTGGAGAGAAGATCTGTTCTCTGAGGTGGGAGGGCAGGAGAGCGAAGTTAAGGCCATGGGAAAAAGGGCTGATCCTGAAGGAAGGAGACGGAGGAAGAGAGTGCAAAGATCAAGGAGAGAAATGATGTGACTAAAAGCTCCAAAGAGTATCACCTGAGGTCAGGAGTTCGAGACCAGCCTGGCCAACATGGCGAAATCCCATCTCTACTAAAAATATAAATTACCTGAGTGTGGTGGCGTGTGCCTTGGGAGGCCGAGGTAAGAGAATTGGTTGAACCCAGGAGGCAGAGGTTTGCAAGGCGCCAAAATTGTGCCACTGCACTCCAGCCCTGGAGACAGAGCGAGACTCCATCTCAAAAAAAAAAAGCTCCAAGGCTGCAACGTAGTCACAGGTTAAGCGTAAATGTATTGAGCACTTACTATGCTCCAGGATTGTTCTAAGTGCTTCATGAATGTTTACATGTATATTCTCACAACAACTGTATGAGACAGGCACATTTAATCCTCATTTTACTGGAGAGGGAACTTGTGCAGGAAGAAATTATCTGGCTAAGTTCACACAGAGAGGAAAGAACAAAACCAGAATTCAAACCCAGGTGGCCCACTGCTGAGCCCATGTTCTCCGAAAAGACATCCTCTTGTACTCTGCAGTGTTTGGCAAACAGAGAGTGGTCATTTTAGCTGGGCCACGTGGAGCCATTGCATGGGGACAGGGTGTATAAAGGACAGAGCAAGAGCTTTGCCATCAAACGGTCTGAGAGTGCATTCCCTCTGGCAGTGAAACCTCCTGAGCCTCAGTGTGCTCAGTGTTAATACAGGTATAATGGTACCCACACAGAGGGATGCTGTGAGGATTCACCAAATAATATCTACAAAGTGATGTTCATTAAACGACGGCTGGAAAGATACACGTTGTAAGCACTGAGGGTTCTTTTCATTTTTTTGAGACAGGGGTCTTACTCTGTCACTCAGGCTGGATGCAGTGGTGTGATCTTGGCTCACTGCAGCCTTTGCCTTCTGGGCTCAAGCCATCTTCCTACCTCAGCCTCCGAGTAGTGGTGATCACAGGTGCGTGCCACCACATCCAGCCAATTTTTTGTATTTTTGGTGGAGATGGGGTTCCACCATGATATCCAGGCTGGTCTTGAACTCCTGAGCTCAAGCAATCTGCCCGCCTTGGCATCCCAAAGTGCTGGGATTACAGGCATGAGCCACTGCACCCAGCACACTGAGGATTTTAAAGAGCGGGCTACAAAACTGAGGCTGGTCATTTGGAAACTTGGTAGAGATGGTGCTGGGGCAGGGAGAGCCTAAGGCAGGTGGGGAGGCAGGAACGATTACAGGTTTGTCCTTGTCACTGTAAGGGAGGAGAACTCGTGTTTTTCTGTTTTCCCTGCCTGGGATCCTAACTCTGTTATGCTTCCTCAACCAGGCTCTTCCCAGCAGAGTGACCCTGGCCCTGGCCTTGAACTGTCCTCTAGACTTATTTTCAGCTTTTCACTTTGTAATCCAACAGTATTAAACTATATGGTCAAAAAAGGACTGCCAGGCATATGGGTTTAGTTTGTGCATGCAGACCAGGAAGGGGAGGAGAGGGATACTCTTTGACAGTCCTTAAGAAAAAAGCATCTGTTCTAAGTACAAAGTGGAAGCAGCCCAGAACATGCCGAAAGCTTCCAGAAAGGCACTGGGGGTGCTCTGCAAATCTGCCTTCCTTCTCCCTCTCCCCTACCTCTTTCTAACCCCCACCTCCCTAACACGATCCTCCAAGGTCTTGAGGGCAAAAGGCAGTGAGGAATAGCAGAATTTCCAAAAGGTCCAAGAGTTTGTGGAAGAGTCTACCAGTATGATTAGGGACATTTATTTTATTCTTATTTATTCGTTTATGAGACAGGGTCTTGCTGTGTCCCCCAGGCTGGAGTGCAGTGGCGGGATCACGGCTCACTGCAGCCTTTTTTCTCCAGCTCAAGGAAGTCTCCTGCTTCAGACTCCCAAGTAGCCGAGACTACAGGCACATGTCACCAGACCTTGCTATTTTTTTTTTTTTTTTAATTTTTAGTAGAGACAAGGGCTCACTATGTTGGATAGGCTGGTCTCTAACTCCTGAGCTTAAGTGATCCTCCTGCCTTGGCCTCCCAAAGTGCTGGGATTACAGGCATGAGCCACCATACCCAGGCAGTTTTTGTTATGTAAGTCTGTGTGAATATCTTCCTCTACTATTAAAACTTAAATTTTAAACTGATGTTTACAAGTTATTCTCCCTACCACACTAATTTTTTTAGCTAGCCTGGCAACCAAACCTCAGCCAGGTTAACTGACTTGTTAGTAACAGTTCAAGATTCAAACCCAGGTTGGTGTGACCCCAGAATCTAAGCTCATAAGCGCTGCTCTGCTAAACTCCTTGTAAGATGGTATTTTGTTAGAGGTACATCTATTCCCGGTTGTTTAGAATGATTATATTTTCTTTTAAGCAAATCCAAATGCTTTTTATTGTTGGTGATGGTGACGGTAGCTCCGTGCAATGCTTGGAAAAGCCAACCTTGAAAACCTGGATCTGTGGCATTTCCTCTCTCTTTGCAGTTAGACAGGCAGGAATTCAAATCCTGACTCACCAGCTCTATGATCTGGCAAGTCACTCAACCCCTTTGCTCCTCAGCCTTTTTATCTATTAAATGGGTATAATAATACTCACCTTGGAGTGTGAATTAGTTCAATCATTGTGGAAGACAGTGTGACGATTCCTCAAGGATCTAGAAATAGAAATATCTCTTTTTGACCCATCAATCCTTTTACTGGGTACATACCCAGAGGATTATAAATCATTTGATTACAAAGACACATACACACGTATGTTTGTTGCAGTGCTGTTTACAATAGCAAAGACTTGGAACCAACCCAAATGCCCATCAAAGATAGACTGGATAAAGAAAATGTGGCACATATACACCATGGAATGCTATGCAGCCATAAAAAAGAATGAGTTCATGTCTTTTGCAGGGACATGGAACTGGAAACCATCATTCTCAGAAAACTGACACAAGAACAGAAAACTCAACACTGCATGTTCTCATTCATAAGTGGGAGTTGAACAATGAGAACACATGAACACAGGGAGGGGAATATCACACACCAGTGCCTGTTGGGGGGTGGGGAGATAGCAGGGGTGGGGGGACAGGGGAGGGATAACATTAGGAGAAATATCTAATGTAGATGATGTGGGGATGGATGCAGCAAACCATCATGGTACATGCATACCTATGTAACAAACCTGCGGGTTCTGCACATGTACCCCAGAACTTAAAGTATCATAAGAATACCCACCTTGCTGGATGACGGGCAGGAGTTGAGATGATGAATACTGAGCACCTGGCATGGAGCAGGGTCTCCATAAAAAGCAGCTGTTGTTATTAGCAGGGTCTAGATTACGTCTGCAAAATGTCACTGGTGAAGGCCTCCTCTTTTTGGCAGTGAAAGTTTCCACCGTTTGTTGTCACTGTTTGCGAGGCAGGCTGCCAGGGAGACTGGCTGCCCCACCCAGATTCTCTGTTATTGCATTCTCTTGCCTCCCTAGCACAGTTGGCGGCTTGAGCCAGCAGTGGGCAAGACCATTATCTTCCACATTTGTCATCAGGCTTGATGGATAGTATTCCCAAGTTAATGCCATAAATGCTGTTTGGAAATTACGAGTCCATGCTGCTGGTGGTCTGGCCAAAAACAAACAAACAAACAAACAAACAAACAAACAAACAAACACAGATTAATTTATAATCATGTATATAAATTTCATAGATAGTATTATTATCATTCAGGGGTTGAGTCATGGTGCATATGGGGAGTGGCTAGTGGAACCGAAAACCATGTCGCTATAACTCAGTGTAATTCCGAAGACAAGTTATATCTACCACTTTGTTATAAATCAATCGATAACTTGTGTTAAGTGAGCAGGCCTCACCTCCCCAGCTGCACAGGGGGAGTGGCAGAGAGGCTTTGGAGCTTCGTTTAAGGTGTTGTTGGCCACGCTGACTCATGCTGATGGGAAGGCAGAAAACAGACGCTTTGGGAAATTCTTGCATGGACTCCAAATGCCTTGGTCTACTGGACAATGTATCCCAATGTATTCTAATCTATAAGCATTTTAAAAAGTGAATGACATACCTGTGTCTTTAAAGATAGGTCTTTTGCTTGCATTTCGTCTAAAAAGACTACATTTTCAGAACTGGAATTATTTACTAATTGAAGATAGGATTCTGATTGAAACGGCGTCAATCCCAGAAGAGCCAGTAAGCGTTTGAAGCCCTCTCTAAATGCCATGAATCAGGCAGTATATCTTTCCTGTTAATCTATATTGGTTCCCTCCCAAAGGCAGCTGACCCTGGGGAAAGGTAAAACAGAAGAATTTGAGTACCACTGACCTAGCATGTAACTGGCTTTGAAAGTGCACTGCTGGGGAGAAGAATGTGGAAATATCACAGGAGCAATAGCTTGCGGAGAAAAGACGATGGTTTGAAGTCAGTGGAAAGTAATTTTGCCAAGTGCAGAGTTATCTAGTTAACCTATTGTTCAATCTAATGAAAAAGCAGGGCTATTCTGGAGTGTGTTACAGTATGTAGTTTGTCAATTACCCAATCAGGGGGCATTGCTCATTCAGCCGGGATTGAGGGCAATACCCATATTATTTTATTACTATGAAGCCTCAACTTGGCATATTTTTATATAGACTATAGGGTGTTTAATAGCCATGCAAAACTAGGACTTTTTCATTCTCTCTGGCCTAAGTCCATTGTCAGTGGACTAGATTAGTTTTTGTCACTGCAATTAGGATGTTACAATATGCAGTTTTAAACTTATAAATGTGTGGTAAGGTAGAGGGTGTAGAGTTACGACAGTCCCTCGATTTTAAAAAGGCAGGAACAGGTGATCCTTTTGCGAGGAAAACAACCTGAGAGGCTAGGGTAGCTGTCTGCCAAAAGTCTAGAAGTTGCCTTAGAGTCTGTGGGGAAAAAGTCTCCATTTACAGGCTTCCATATGTACCCTAAAATCTCCTTCACCCCCATAGAATCCCAGCACTTAATAGAAATAAGAGTTTATTTGAAAAGCCTCTTAGGAAAAGCTCTGTTAAATCCATGTTAACATAAAAGCAACCTAAAATCATTCTCGTTTTAAAATTTAATCTAAAATTTTATTTTTAATTTAGGAAGTTCACACTAAGGTAAGGCTGGCCAACCATCCCATTTACACATATCATTTCAGAGCATACTTAATGTATAACTGCTGTTAATCACTGGGAGTCCTGCAAGCTGTTATTAATTTAAAAATGCATATATTCTGATTCTTCTGTTTTAAAGAATGTAGTACACATTTCCCTAATAAAGCATTTCCCCTTTTGTGCCTGTGATAGGCTGTTCAGTGGCAGTGGTGTCAAATATTTTTTGACTTTGATAAAAACGTATTGAGGGTCAAGATCATCTCTTAATAGTTCACACTTCTATTTAATAACCCTTCTCAATGTCAAAAGACACCCCATCCTCTCGCAGTCCCAGGAAGTATTATGCACTGCCATTCCATCTCCAGATGTACATCAGACATGTCCATGTTATTCCATATTCGGTCCATTCCAGAGAAAGGCTAAAGGAGACAGAGGGTACAGATCTTGTTAGGTGCAGCCTCTGACACTATCACTATCAATTGTCTTTTGCCGGGGCTGATCATCACCTCAATTATCTAGTGACCAGCCTACCTGATAGGTTTTTGCAAACTATAACTCTTCTGTCGATGAGCATGGAATAATGACAACCAGGGGCAAATGGACAGAATACAAAAGAGATAAACCCAGAAGTAAAATACCTAAGTCTGTCTCCACATAAAGACATACAATATGCTTTCAGTAACAAGTGATTCAACATAATGTATAGCCAGTGGTTGTTTGTAGGCTTATTGAGATTATGCTGATATGTTAAGTAAATTAGATACAGCTGTTGGCTTAAATGTTTTTCCCATGTTATCATTTCAATGAAAACATACCCAATATTTAAAAATATTGCCATATATCAAATGAACATAAATATATAGAATTTTCCCTCAAATCATTGCATTTGTAATTTATAGTAAAAACCATTTTAAAGTTAAATAGGGTTACTTTGTTTAAGAGAAGATATATTTTTCTAAATTATTCCAATTGAAATTCAATTTCAAACTGAAATCATGAATGAAGGAGAAAGTAAAATACAGTGGTAGACTATGCTGGGGATCATAGCAAAATGTATTTTTAGCCATCATGGTTCCACACAACATGAGAAAATAGATTGTAGTACAATATTAATTGAAGTTTTGCCAGTGTGTGGTTCAGGAGGTTAATTTGAAAAGAATACATTAGCAATATATTTAAAGCATTTAAATAAATTAAAATTATGCTTCACACATCAATAACGCAGTTGTTAAATAATATTTTTATTCTATGTAAATCCCATCCATTCATCTTGGTTGTATAATAAATGACCATAATTACAGAGCTTCATTGGGAGGAAGGTCATTGGTAATCCTGTAATTCCTCATTGGTGTAAAGAGAGAAAACAGAACGGTTTGTGATGAATGTATTCAACCTTTGCATACTTTGGTACTTTGGACCATGCATTAAAGTGCAGTCAGAAATTAAGTTCTTCACTTCCACAGCATTTTTAATCTGTTGTGTTGAATTTTTTTTTTTTTTTTTTTTGGTAACTAAGGCCTTCGAAGTGCTTCTTTTTGGTCTACACACCACACACACACACACACACACACACACACCCCAAATTCAGGCTGTCCTATGATACATAAATCCCATTCGAGGTCTTTTCTCTAGAAATAATTTCCTTAATTTTCAGTACTTCTTTTTACTTCTAAGGGGAAACACGATCTTCACAATCCTCTCAAGCTGCAGCATTCTAAATGTGAACACAAGTTCTCAGCCTTGTTTCTAGATGAGCTCTTCTCTCCGCAGATCTCTATTTTCAGGTCACCAGGGAAGAATTTAGTAAATTTTTTCCCTTGAAGAATCTTTGGCTATAACCTGGAAGATCTTTGGTTTTATCCTGGTTCCTAGTCTCCTTTAATGCAAGGACATAACCTGTTTTTCCTAGAGGGACTGAAGATACATAGAAGTGAATGAGAATGTTAAAAGTAATGGGCCAGTGACAAATAAATTACAGAGAAGATAACAAATTAAGACATTAACAAAGATAGCTCTGGTTTAATTTCTCTGTAGGCCCTGTGTCCTTCTAACCCTAGAGGCCGTGCATTTTCTGTCCTTTCTAGGAGCAGACAACGCTTGGGCTTTGCATATGGAAATAAGAACAAATGACTCTTAATTCCTAATGAGAAAAATATCAAAGTGAGCAGTATTCCCTATGTGTGCCATAAGGGGCTTGTAATTGAAGGGTCTGCGGAAGAAAGGGTTCCAAGCAGAGGGAATTCCTTTTAATGAAGCTTGGATTTAGTCCCATTATTCTAATAAAGTGTAATCAATTGGTGCCGACAATCTGAAGGTCTAGTTCAACCTCTGATTAGATCTTGGTTGTTTTTAAGTCCACGGGCACGAGAAAGGGAAACACAAGTTAATAGGCTTTTGGGTCAGTGATCCACACTTCCTGAAGCAAGCTGGAGTTCGAAGGAGGGCAATTTGGAAGCTGTCTTAGCATAAATCTAAAGCAAGGCTCTGGCTGTCCAGGGGGAACCGGGCCCTCAGCACTCCCCAAGACATGCTTTGAGCCGATTCTACTCTTAATCCAATTTACTCAGCCGAATAAGTCCCACTGCTTCAGCTTGCCAACAAATTAAAATCCAGCTTCATAAAAACACCTTGAATTTGGAAGGTATTGGCTGGCCCACTAGACTTGAAACTTCATTTATTCTGGCTAACTTCTCAATTATCTTCCCAGCAGTGGAGATGTGTAAAAGTGCAAAAATCAATAGGGTTCTATTCCCATTCTATTGGAAAGGGAAAAATTAATGAGATAGGACACTCTCTTAATCAGAAATAAATGTTTTAATTCAGATAATGACATAGTTTTCCCTCGCTGAAGGATGACAAATGCTGGGCTGCGCCCCCAGCAGAAGCAGTTTCAATTTTATTGTAAATATAAAAGGTATTGATCGGTGAGATGTACAAACCCCATTGCTTACAAAAGCCATTCAGGGGGACTGGGAAAACTATTAAGCACTGGGTCAGAAATCAATAAACAACACTGAAATGTAGCAGAGGTCGCCCTAGGCTTTGTGGCATCTTTGAAAGCCAAGTGGCAGGAATAGTGACAGAAATGTCTCTTGTGGAACAATGTTGGGGATGAAGAGGGTCAGATGTTTAATCTCTTCTGTGTTTTGACAGGTCCAGGGAACAGAACTAATGTAGTCTTTCACTGCTGTCTTTGATTTAAATACATGCTGATTCATCCCTTTGCTGACAACTGTATTTATTGGCTTTGGGGTGCCTAAATGTATTGGCCGAGGAGGAATCAGGGCATATTTGCGAAGACAGGGCAGTTGTGTTTATGCAAATGGGTCACATCTTGAGTCCCCTTCTCTCCTTTCAGGAAGAAATAAACAGACACCAAAACTTCTTTTTATCACACTGAGAGTTGGGTGTACAGTTTACCACACTGAACCTCCTATTAGAGCAATTACAAGGAAGATGAAAGCATGAGTATTTTTTTTTAACAGCTGACTCAATGTAATATTTCTCCTTTTGGGGTTTTAATTTTAATACTTGCTTTCAATTCAAATGTAGTTTGTGCTTTCTTTTCTCCAGTCCTTTATTAGGGGTTAGCATATTCAACAGTCTCTAGACCACCCTCCTTTCAAATCTGGTATTTGGGGGAAAATAGATTATAATCAATCATCATTTTCCCCCAACCCATCCCCTATCCCCTAAGGTGGTTTTGAAACTAGATGAGGTAACTCAGATTAGAGACCATCCTTATGTTTTGAATGGAATTGGGTTGAAGCTTTAAATAACATGAAGATAGTCATTGAACTAAAACACAGCTTTTATTGCTGAAAATGCCAGGCAAGAAATATCCAGAGTTGAGAGAAATTGCATAAGGGAAGAGATTCTATGCATGTAGGTGGAATCCAATTTTTCTAATAAGACATTGATTTGAAAGGTTTAAAGCTGAGTATTGAAACTTTTAACAACATCATTTCTGAAGCAGAGACAAAGTCTTCTCTCTCCCCAAAATGCCAGGAGCTGCGCCTTGTGTTGCTGAAGACTGTTCCCCTCTTGACACGGGTATGATTATGAGATTGGTGAGGGTCAGCCTGCCCATCAGTAGGTGAAGTGTTCAGCTGCTGAGGATTTGAGTTTCATCTCACCTCAGGTATTATGTCAGTTTCATGTCATTTTCATCCCTGAGAATGATTTGAGAGCGCTCCTTGTCCCCTGTTATTGCGGTCACTTGACCTCAGATGTAACTTCTATCGAATACCATCATTTTAACAAAGTCGAGGAGTTGCACATCCCTAGCCAAAGCTGACCTGGCTAGCCTGCAGCTCCCCAATTGGCTCTGATGGCAGATTTTACTGCCCCCTCCATTCCCAACAAATGAATGTTAAGGCCTCAATGAATTGGTTCACATTGGAAGTAAGAGTTTTTCATTGCCATGAGCATTTAAAAAAATTAACCCCCCTGCCCTCTTTGTATTTGGTCCATAGTACTAGTATTTTTCTTTTTACATGTGGATGTTCAAACATGGAAAAGTACTTTCTGCTTTAAAGCAATATTCTGACCCCCTCAAATGGCAATTCTACATTTGCCACCTAAACTAGAGATGACACATCTTGATTTCCTGTCTGGAAGATGTGTTCCCTCTTTCCTCACAATCTGTTGCCTCCCTGTGCCTTGTCCCTTGTGCTTTCAGCATTTAAAAGTTATTCTTAAATGTACAACAAGAAGAAAAGCAATTTGGGCCATTATGATTTTCAAAAGCCCTCTAACTAGAATACATGTCCTCATTTCTGGGCTCTTGGGCTAGTTCTAAGGAATTGATAGCCTCACAAGTAAAAGGAAGTTTCTTTCCAACAGCTCATATCATAGAAGCTGCTGGCTTAAGAAAGTGTAGGGAGATTATCCCAGGTTACACGGCAAGAGTGAGGCACAGAACAGGGACCAGAATCTTTACTTTCCAAGTTCTTTCCCTGTGATAGCCACACCCAACACCAGTGCCAAACTGTGCCTGAAGCTTAAAAGGCCTGCTCACTCTCACCATACTGCATTGGCATATTAAGAGTGCCTAGTACAGTGCATGGCATCTAGAACAGGGTTGGCAAACTTTGTATGTAAAGGGGCCAGATTGTACAACTTTCAGATATTACTGGCCACATACGGTCTCAGTCATACATTTGTGTATATGTGTGTGTGTGTGTGTGTGTGGGTTCATAAGACCTTTAAATATGTAAAACCCATTCTTGGATTATGGGCTGTACAAAACCATGTTGCAGGTAAATGTAGCTTGTGGGCCACAGTTTTTTGACTGATCTATGAACAGGAAGGTGCCTAATATATGTTAGTTGATTGTAAGATGAATGTGGGGATTAACTGTTCACTTTAGGATCAGATAAAATGGTTTTAGTGAAAGTACTTCCCACCCAAAGGCACTTGATAAGTGTTAGTAATTATGACCTCCTGGGAGCCTAGATCAATTGTAGAGTTAGAGCATGGTCCAATGACCCACTGGTTCAATGTTGGAAAAGCACACCCCAATGAACCAATGTTACCTAAATCATAGTTTTCCATTTTCTTCACGAACCATATGGAATTGCTGCTGTTAGACCATTTTTCATGTACAAGAATGGCCAACTCTGTGGTTCAACCTAACGTGGTCTTCCCACATCACCCAAACAAGATGAATATGAATGTCAGGCTAAGAGATTTGCTGCTTTGAGTTAGATAATGTAAGTGATTGTCTTCTCATCCAGGGACATGGCATGAAGAAGCTAAGTCCATTCCCTATATCATGGGGTCAACTAAGATCGGGACCTGAGGGCCTTGTCACTAGCTTGCCTTCTACAAAAATAGTTTGGCGGCACCCTGGGGCACTCCACCACTCCCTCCCCACCCAGTCCAGGTTGTCTTTCCACCCCTGTCATCAATATCTAGCTTTAGTAGGTGTCTGTTGTCAGTTTGGATGCTGGGATGTGGAGGCAGAATTCTGGGAATGGAAATAAAATTGGTGACGTGGGAAATCAGGACAAATTATGGCCACAGCTCCTTTGCATATGGCAGGTCTGTAGTTGATTTAATGATTTGACTTCTGGATTTATACAACTTGGAGGAGGCCCCAGGCTGGTTTCAACAGCTAACTGAAGCCTGTTCTCATTCCCTGATCAGATTGTCCCTGTGGACTCTCCCTTATTTCATTGATGTCATTTCAAAGAACAAACCCTTATGGTTTTAAGAATCTTTCCTCTAAGACATTAGGAAGATTTTCCAGACCCTATCATTTGGAGAAAACTAAGACTCTTTAAAGCTCTTGCATTCAATTTATGCTTATTTGGCACGTGCTAGGTGCTCTTCAATCCAAATTAGTATTCTTCAGCCCAAGTGAGCTTTAACACAAACTCTTCAATACAAGTGAACAAAACGAAGATTCCGGTCCTCTTGGGGCTGACATTCCAGAGTGAAGAACAGACAATAAACAAATAAGCAGGAAAATCATCTGGTGGCTAGATGATGATTAGCTCTCTAGAGATAAGCATGGAAAGAGGCAAGGAGCAAGAGTTACAATGGGCTTCCATAATCAAGTGATGACTGAGCCAAATTCTGAAGGATGATGGGGGAGCCATGCAGGTATCTGCCCAGGGTAGAGCACAGTGGTGGGGTGTGTGGTTGCCTGGGCTGTTCAGGGAGCAGCCAGGAGACACATGTGTTTACAGCAGAGTGAACCAGGGGGTCAGAAGTAGTAGTTGAGATGGGAGAGGTTGCAGAGGCCAGATTCTGGGGGGTCTCACAGGTGATTTTCTCAAAACAATTTTTCCTTTGTTCACTGTGGGATTCCCCCAGTGCCTAACCAGCTCCTTGGCACTTCGAATAGACCCTCAGTAAATATCTAAAAACAGTGTATGCACAAGCCACAAAAATGGGTGTAGAAAGACTTGAATAACTTGGACACAATAGTGGAAGGTTGCCCCTTAAGACAGTACTTCTAATTTCAGTTTGTGTTTTCTATCTCAATTCAAAATTTACAGAAATAGCAGAATAAACAGAACCAAGACTTCTATCTCATAACTTAGTGTATCCTGCTTTCTTTGAACAGATCTGTTATCTTTTCTATAATTAAATTCTTTTTGGGTTTTCTCTTTGGGTTGGAGGGATTCTCCTTTTGGTTCTGATGCCCTGCTCATATTTTGGGTAGGTTCCCTACCTGTTCTTCCAGACTGGGTTCAGGATCAGCCTCCTCTGTAGTGTGAGTTGCATTATAATCTTTAAGACACAATTTGGCACCTGATTTCCAGCATCATGTGCCTTTGTCTAATGGAATCGTGGGCCTCGATGTCCTCTTTCCTCAATGAGGTTATCATCTCTCTCGGGGCTAGGCAATGTCTCACGCTTCTTGCACATTCCAGCAACAAACTGATGTGGCTGCCATGAATACTGCCAACTGATTTTGATAAACTCTATGCATGTGTGTGTGTGTTAGGAAAAATAGTTTAGACTTAATCCTCTCTGGAACCAAGAAAACAGAATACATTAACTTTCAAAATACCTTTCATTTCCTCAGTAGTCGCTGTGCTCCACGTGTCTGATCTGTCTTGTCAGGTAGAGAGCCTTGTGGGAAACAGCCTTTGCTCTTTTGGGGAGGCAGTAAGGTATGGTAGAAAGACCACTGACTTTGGTTTCAGAAGCTTGGTTTGAATCCCAGCTCCTAATCATTTTTTGTTTTTGAGACAGGGTTCTGCTCTGTCACACAGGTTGAAGTGCAGTGGCAAGATCTCAGCTCATTGCTGCTTTGACCTCTGTGGCTCAAGTAATCCTCCAACCGCAGCTTCCCATGTAGCTGGGACTATAGGCTCATATTACCATGTCTGGCTAGCTTTTGTTAGAGATAGGGGTCTCACTATATTACCCAGGCTGGTCTTGAACTCCTGGCCTCAAGTGGTCCTCCTGCCTCAGCTTCCCAAAGTGTTGGGATTAAAGGAGTGAGCCAGCACACCCGGCCCTTAGTTGTTCTGTCTTTAAGTATCTTTGCTTCCTTTAATCTCTGTTTTCTCATCAGAATGGGGATGGTTATTACCTCTCAGGAATGTTGCAAGAACTGAAAAAATAATGTATGTAAGACAGTCCCTGGCATTTTGTATTAAACAAATCGCAGGTATTGCTAAAGGAATAATGAAAAATGGAAATCATAGCAAAGTTTTAAAAATTAACTTAATTATTATTTTTGCTCCTTGACACTATCTTCCTGAGAAGATAAATTAGGAGTCAGTATTAACCATCTAGAAACTTGTTTAAGTGGATTTCTGGAAGCCATTGGGAGGGGTGGGGTGAAGCATTTGAAACACAGGGATTGGCTTGGGTAAAATACAGTTTTAGAAAACCGGGTGCATTTGGATCACAACCAGTTCATTGAGACTGAAGGTTCACTGTGAAAAGGACCAGGTCAGGGCCAAGGCAGCAGAAGTGGGCAGTGGCCACATGCTGAAAAGCCTGGAGCTTCCTGCTAAGAAGATGGGATTTTATCCAGGAGGCAGTAGGGGAGGGCATTGAAGGAGTGTGTTGGTCACCTGCATTTCTGACTTCCCCACCACCTTGTCTTTCTTGTGTTTATATTGTGCAGCAATAAACTATCGGAAGTTATCACACTTCTGTAGTAGGTCTTAGAACACACATATGATATTGACTTTTGTCAAAATGGGGAGCATTAGCCGGGTGCAGTGGCTTACGCCTGCAATCCCAGCACTTTGGTAGGCCGAGGCAGGCAGGTCACTTGAGCTCGGGAGTTTGAGACCAGCCTGGCCAACATGGCATAACCCCGTCTCTACTAAAAATACTAACAATTACCCGGTGGGGGCAGCACACGCCTATAATTCCAGCTAGTAGGGTGGCTGAGGCAGGACAATCGCTTGAACCCAGAAGGTGGAGGTTGCAGTGAGCCGAGATTATGTCTCTGCACTCCAGCCTGGGTGACAGAGTGAGACTCTGTCTTTAAAAAAATAGAAAGGGGGAGTATTTGTATAAAAGCAACAACATAATTTTAGTATTCATGTTCTTTGATATAAAGTTATATTTTAAATGTCATAGAATCATGAAATAGAATGCTAGAGATGAAAAGGGATTCCAGAAATACCCACTCTCCAATACCTTACCAGAAGGTAAGACCGAAGCCCAAGAAATTCACTCTATCCAAGGTGATTCTACAGTCCGAGGACACGACAGAGGCTTTGTAATTGCTCTTTATCACGCACTTGTTCTGTTTCAGGCATGGTGCTGGGCACTGCATCTACAGTAACTTTCACTCACAACAATCTGGATGAAAAGGACTGTATCACCCATAGTACAGATGAGTAAACTGAGGTGCACATACATCAAGAACACACAGCTGATTAAGTGGTGGTGATCAAATTCACTTTTTATCTACATCTAAAGCCTAAGTTCTTATCACTGTCCCACATGGTAACATATTAAATAGTAATGGGACCTCAAGTCAGCACTCCTCTCTTCCAGCCACGGTTTCCACCCGTCAACCTTCTCCAAACTTGAGTCCTAATTTAAGCCAGGCCAGCACTGGGTTGGCTGCATCATGTTGACCCGCAGGAATTGCTTTTATTGTCTTGGCCTTTGGTGGGAGGTTAATGCTGCAGATTTCTACTAAGGAATAGTCCTGTACAGAAGGTGCCACTTACGTGGGCATTTTACTGGAATGCTCTATTTCATCACAGAGTACCCTTGTTATGAGGAACCCTGGGGGAAATTCCCGTCTTTCTCAGTTCAGGATTGACTGGGCTTCTCCTAAGAACTTGGCCTGTGGGCATATTGCCTCCTGGTTGCTGTAAATGCTGTGACTGATCAGATTTTCCTTTTTGCACTGGTTGTTAGAGCTCTCTGATCCCAATATGAGTCCCACCCAGGGTAAATGGACGGAACTTCATAGGATGCATTGCTGCGTTTCAGTCTCACTCCTGGCTCAGTTTCAGGTTCAGAGTCCTACACTTTTTTTTTTTGTCATCAATTTCTAATTTGTTTTTCCCTGATCTAATGTATATAATCTGACAAGGAACCTTGAATTGTTTTCAGAACAAGGTGAGGTATAAATATTTAAACAGAAACTTTAATTCCTTGTTGAATCTCTAAACCTTTTTGTAAAACCTGGTAACAGACTCAACCTGCCCAATATTCCTGTCAATGTTGGCATAAGGAATAAGAAGCTAAGTTATAAACTCCTTACACAGAGCAGTCACCCTGGGAACACTGCAGGACCCAGGTGGGGACATCCAGGAGATGGAACGGTTCCCCACTGTCCCGTCCAAATGAACTAGGATGCTGTATTCATCCTACCTAATTAAGGAGTGCTTGAACACAGGGCCTTTTTCTTGATTTACAAACCCTCCTCATCATCATTTATAGTGCACTGATATGTGAAGGCAGGGAGGAGAGACACTTAAGGGAAGATGGGTATTTCCTCAGATGACATTGGTGAGGGCAAGTGTCACCTTCACACAAGCACCTTCGCTCAGATAGCTTGTTAAGAGTTAGGTGGCAGCGGATGGAACATGCTGTACTTATTGACAGAGCACTGATATTATCCGTATTGGTACAGAAATTCAAGGACAGGACATAGATCAAGTGAGCCCAGTAGCATGTTTTTAACACTTGCTAAAAGGTAAGCCTGCTGCTAGTTCTGATGCATATGAAACTGTTTGCTCTTCAACCACAATACCACTCCTCAGAACGCTCACCATTTTAGTGATTGCAATGGCCACATCATTACTTCTTATTCCTAAATTTAGGTGTCCTGTTCTGTCCTCACACCCCAGTGCCAGTCCATATCATTGCCAACTGGCTATTTTTACAAAGATGTCTCCCACCACTCAAACTCAAGCTATCCCAAGTCTAACCAACTCCTCCATCTCAATTTCCAACACCCAGACTTCTCTTCATCTTTTCCTTCACCACTAGTCTCATATACCCAGTCTCGTCGGTTTTCCAATAGAGCTCCGCTCATACCCTCTCTCTTCACACTTCTGTATGTTCCAGACCTTCATCACTACCCACTCTTCACTGTGCCAGGCACTGTCGTTATCTAAATGTGTCCCCACTCGCTCCCAGTAGACTGCAAATTCCTCAAGTGCATTCATTTTGGATGTCTGGTGCTTAACACAGAGGCAACATTGAGACTGAGTGTCTGCTGACTGCATGAAGAAATGAATACATAGATCCTTACCTGTATTAGTCTGTTCTCATGCTGCTGATGAAGACATACCTGAGACTGAGTAATTTCTATATGTATACAAGGTTTAATAAACTCCCCGTTCCATGTGGCTTGGTACTGAAGGTGAAAGGCATGTCTTACATGGCAGCAGGCAAGAGAGAGAAAAAGAGTCAAATGAAAGGGATTTCTCCACTTATTAAACCATCAGAGCTTGTTTGACTTATTCACTATCACGAGAACAGTATGGGGGAAACTGCCCCCATGATTCAGCTATCTCCCACAGGTCCCTCTCAACACGTGGGAATTATGGTGGAAAATTCTGTTGGGTAGGAAAACCCAAATTACACAGGACTTTGAAAGCCTGGTGGAGCAGTTTGAACTTGACCCAGATAGAACTAGTCTTCAGTAACAGAGCGGGGATAGTACATACTTCTCAGTGTTTGGGAAATCGAGGGAAAACACACATAATACAAAGCAGCCAAAATAAAGCTACCATTGTAGATTCTCAAAGACGGTAAAGTCAGTAATTTTGATGTTTGGTTTGTGCACACCTTTACTCTCATCTAGATAAAAAGCTGCTTGAGGGTATGGGCCACAGGTGATATTTTTTTCTTTTTCTTTTTTTTTTTAAGATGGAGCCTTGCACTGTTCCCTGGGCAGGAGTGCGGTGGCACGACCTGGGCTCACTGCGAATTTCATCTCCTGTGTTCAAGTTATTCTCCTGCCTCACCATCCCAAGTAGCTGGGATTACAGGCATGCACCACCACACCCAACTAATTTTTGTATTTTTAATAGAGACAGGGTTTCACCACGTTGGCCAGAATGGTCTTGAACTCCTAACCTCAAGTGATCTGCCCACCTTGGCCTCCCAAAGTGCTGGGATTACAGGCATAAGCCACGGTGCCTGGCCCTTTTCTTATCTTTTTAAAGATTTGTGTTATTTGCAATCGCTAAGAGTGTGACCCTTGGGTCTGGCAGGCACAGCTTGGGTGTCCTCTCTACAAGCTCTGAAAATGTAGGCACAAGTCTCTCCACCTCACTGTGCCTCAGTTTCCTCATTGGGAATTTTGGTTTAAGAATAATGACAACCTAATAGATTACTGTCAGGAAATAGTATATACAATGTGCCTGCCACATTACTTTACAAAATTCCTTTTGTGCCTGCCACAAAGTAATTTTGAATAAACAGTAATTCCTATTAATTTTGAATTAACAGTAACAGTAGTAAATAGTAATAGTAGTAGTTATATAGTAGTTATACTAATTAATACCATAATACCATAGTAGCTATGCTAATATAATAGTTACTACTCATACTTGTTACATTTACTTTTGTGATATTTTTAGCCTGGAGGGAAATTTCTTTTAGAAGTCAGGGTTAGAAATAGCTTCATTGCTCTTGATGGACTGCTGCTTCCCATCGATATATAAACTGGGTTTCTCCAGCTGCCAGGAAGCTCAAAATTTAACTTGAAGTTTAATCATAGCAGCTGTGTAGACCCAGTATTAGAAAATACATTTGATTTCTCCATTTTCCAGTTGTATTTCCGACTCCATCTCTGTTTCTGTATTTCACTGGTATTGTAAGCTGCCTTTCCAAGCACTTCTCTTTCAGGCATTGCTTCCCACCCTCTTCTTGGTCATGGTCCCCTTGACTGAACCCTCTCTCTGATAAATCTACATGAGTCCTAACCCCCTCCCCTACAATTTTGCATCTAATTTTAGGATACTCCTGGGCTTCATGATGTCCTCTCCAACTAACAGCCCCTGATTTAGGTGGTAACTGGATAAAATAAAAGAGAGAGAAGACAGGAGGAGGTGGGGTGGGAGTGGAAGGATTAGGAAGAAATATCACAAAACCTTAACACTGGAAGAAGCCTGTGAGTCATTTATGCGACTTCCCTCAGAGCTGGGACACTAGAACACCTGCTGCTTAAGGAAATCATAGCTCTGCCTCCCCCTTGCCCCTTGGGGAGGCTCCTGCTCCCAGAACAGCCCACTGCAGAACTGGCAGCACTCCCTGGCGGAATGCCTCTCCTTCCTCTGCTCAATCAGCCACCTTATCCCCTACAGGATCATTCACATATTTGCAGGCACCCCTTCAGCTACCAGAAGACTGTTCTCATGGTTGCTAGAGCCTTCTCTTCTCTAGAGCAAAACAGCTGCAATACCTTCAGTCCTGATTTGGTTTGGTCCATATCTTCTGTGGAATCTACTTTTCAAAGCTGCCCTCCTCTCGCGGGAGTGGAGCTCAGGAGCCATATTTATACCATGTCCCTCAACCCCTACCCCCATCCCCCAACCCATGGCTGATGGATTCCAGGAGAACTCGGAACTTAGATAAGAGGCCAATCATACATTCTTCGCTGGACATTCGGAATTGGATTCAGGGACACTAGTTTCTGCTGGTCTTTTGAATAGAAAGATGTAACCCTGCTGGCTCCTCTATGCCTTCCGAGGTGTGACCCTCTATCTGCATAGTGGAGAAAGCCAAGAGTAAAGTAGGTGCAGAGGGAGAAGCACAGAAGAGAGTGCAGGTGGCCCTGGAGAAGGAAAGAGAAAAGAGTAATTGCCGGTTCTGGACAGCTCTCCAGTTCCTGGTTCCATTCTTCTTTAGATCTTGGCTGCTCTTTTGCATTCCATCAAATATCCCTGTGACCTTGTAATAAATTCCCCTTTTTGGTTTAAACCAGTTGAAGTGAGTTTCTGTTAAGTGCAAAGTCAGTCGCCTCCTCTCCTCTCCTTTCTCCTCCTCTCCAACCCTCCCTTCCACTCTTCTAATTTCTCCTCCCCATAATTCTTGTGTTCTATGACCTTCATTTATTTCTGTGCCTTTCCACAGTCCACATTGCCTTGCTGCAGATCGAATCTCTCCAGCTATTTAATCCTGAAGCTCTGCTTCTCTTTTGAATAGGGAAGCCTGATCTCTCATTCCAACCTCACTCTATAAGGCAAAAAACTTCTTTTCCTCTAAACCTCCCTCGCTGGCCACTGAGATCAATCAGTCCTGACCTTTGTCATTGTCTCTGGCTTCTGATTCTTCTCCTGGAGTTTCAAGATCCCTACATGTTGTAATCCCCTCTCCAACCATGGCCTCAAGATTTGCCTGTTTCCTCCTAATCCCAACAGCTACATTGTTGCCCTTGTTCAGGATTACTGGGAAGTTGTCCTCCCTAGCCTGTTGGCTAGCAGCTTCCTCCACCTACCTTCACTTTACAATGCTTCCAAAAAACGATACTTCTAAACAAGATGCTGCCCCATCCGCATAAACCTGATGAAGAAGGCTGTATCCCATTACCCAGCCCTCATCACTTTAAGCTTCTCGGGGAATGTCTGTGCTTTGATGCACTTATGATTAGAAAGGGTGGAAGAATCACTGTCCTGGTCAACCACCTTCAGTGCCTCCCCATTTTCCTCAGGATACATTTCAAGCTTCTTCGTTTGACAGTCAAAGTTTTTCCACATCCTGATCTCTACCAACATTCTTTAGGGACCCTCTTCTCAAGCCAGACCGTCTACCCATTGTTTTCAGATTTCACTTTGGGTTTTCTTACCTCTGAGCTATGCATTCACTGATTCACGAGGCACATATTTGCTGTGGTACCAGGCACTGGGGATGAAACCCTGAAAAAGAGAGTTTGCTGTCAGATGTACTTTCACCCCATGCCAGTCTGGAATGTTTTCTATCTCTAGGCCACTCCTTTGTACTAAACTCCACCCATCCTTCAAATTACCACGAACTTCCATCTCTTCCTCAATCACCTCTGCCTGAAATGACCTCTCTGTTTTTTCTTTTTGAGACAGAGTCTCGCTCTGTCGCTCAGGCTGGAATGCAGTGGCGCCATCTCGGCTCACTGCCACCTCCACCTCCCGGGTTCAAGCGATTCTCCTGCCTCAGCCTCCCGAGTAGCTGGGAGTACAGGTGCACGCCACCACACCTGGCTAATTTTTAGTATTTTTAGTAGAGATGGGGTTTCACCATGTTAGCCAGGATAGTCTTGTTCTCCTGACTGCATGATCCTGCTGCCACAGCCTCCCAAAGTGCTGGGATTACAGGCGTGAGCCGCAGTGCCTGGCCAAAATGACCTCTATTAAACTTGTTTGCCTTTTCATTTGTACTCTGTTACTTAGCACTTAACATCTGGATTTGAATCTGCACACTATATCTCCTGGACTGGGATTTCAGATCCTTGAAAAGCAGTGTCTACCTTCTGCCTCAGCTGCCCGTGGGCCCTTGCACAGAGGAGGAGCTAAATAAATGCATGGGATTTATTGCTTAGAGTCAAATTTCCTTAAAACAGCCACAAGTGAATGTGGATATGCATTTGCCTTTCAGTTGACTGACCTGGTTTGGTGTGTCCATTGGTTCAACATCCGTATGTTTAAAATCAACCGTGTCATTCATGCTACAATATGGAAGAACCTTGAAAACATACTGTATGAAATAATCCAGTCACAAAAAGATAAATATTGTATGATCCCATTTATATGAAGTGCCTCAAGTAGTCAAATTTATTGGGACAGAAACTAGAACGGTGGTCACCAGGGGCTGGGGGCAGGGAGAACGGGAGTCAATGTTTAATGGGCATAGAGTTCTAGTTGAGGAAGAAGATCACTTTCTTTCTGGTTGTCCAACATGTGAATGTACTTAATGTCATTGAATGGTCATGCTTAAAATGGCAAATTTTGTGTTATGTATATTTTGCCACAATAAAAAAAGAAATCAAGCCGGTTCTAGGCTTTGTAAGAGTGTGGTCCCCATCTCCCACTTCCCTGGACTCCTCCCGTCACCTCCCGTTTCTAGTCATTTAGTAGCACAGAATAAATACTTAAGGAAGTGAAGCGCATGGCATTATTTCCTTGGAATTGAGAAGGAAAATTAGACGGGGAATCCTTGAAAATGCTTTGTACACTTCTCACGTTTCACCTTGTCGCTGTCTCTTCAGGATGTGAGTGGAAAAAGTGTCAAACCTCAAAGCCAATGAGAGAAGGTGTTTTCTGAGCTCAGATGAAGAAATCTGCAAAATTAGGAAATAATGTTTGTGCCATTTCTGGAAGCTCTGGACAGGCTCGGTTCACCTCCAAGTGATTTACCTGTGGCTCTCGATGATTATTTACTTGGCTATTCAGTTCAAGACAATCACGGGAATGTACGGCCCATAAATTAGAATAGCTATGAAACACAGGCTGCCTTTATGTTGAAACATAACTTTTGCAGTTTTTTTTTCACAAAGGGAAAATACATTTAATATACAGGCTCAGAGTGATCACTGTTCTTACTGCCTCCTTTTTAATATCAGAGTTCAGATCGGATCTCCTGCCTGTCCTAGGTCTTTGCCCTTGTGGCTGATAAAGTGACAGCAACAGATATTTCCCTGAAACTGAGCCATGCTGGAGAGCTCTGAGGCCCCTTTGTTTTGCTTCTTCTACCACCCCCCATCCACAGTCCCATCCCCCAAGGTTTGGTTGCTTCATTGTTCTGGGGGGCTTTTCATGGCAGGTGAACGTGGAAGTGGGGTGAACTATGCAAGTAGGGAGAAAACCATGGACCTGAAGCTGGGCCCACTGGCTCTGAGTCCAGGCTCCACCACGCACCAGTACTGACCCCAGGCAGGGGGACTTCATTGTACACATCTAAGAACACCCCGTCCTTGAGTTCTCATGAGGAATGGAATAGCTGCACAGGGCCTGGCACTGGATAAACAGTTGTAAAGATATCGAAATGATCGCTTTTAAGTAGTCTGCACTTTTTTGGGGGAATGGAGGAGCCTAAAATCGAACATAGACAATACATTAGATGAAGGGAAGATTGAGGGGGACAGCACCATCTAGTAAGGATAAATGCGTACAACTATAATATATGAAAAAAGTATTTTTAAACCTCTAGTAAGAGTGGAGGAAAAGCGAAAGCTGAGAGTCTGCACAAGTCAGGAGCACAGACAACTAAGGTTAGACACCAGTGGCCTGCAGGTGAGATTGAGGGGGGCGCCAAAGGTCCCTCTGAGATCTGGGCTGCTGCTGATGAATGAAGAAGCAACAGTTCTAAAGTTTGGAAGCATGATCTGGTGGCTAGAGGCAAGTGTCTGGGCTCTACTGCCTCTAGTGCTAAGGGGAGAGCACACCGGAGCACTGACTCTGGAGCCACACTGCCTGGGTTGGACTCTTGCCTCCATCCTTAGTTGCTGTGCAACCTTGAGCAAGTTACTTAACCTCTCTGTGCTTTTGTTCCTTGGAAAATGGAGATAATAATAGCACCACTCTTAAGGTTGTTGTGAGAATTAAGTAACATTACTATATGTAAAACTCTTAGAATACTTCCTGATCCATAGTGAGCACACACACATGAAAGATTCATTCTTCTTTCATTCAACAAATGTTTACGGTTTCTATGCTAGAAACTGGCAAAGCAGCTGTGAAATGATTTACAGTTCCTGCCCTCATGGGACTGAAAGCCTAGCCCCTAATCATCCCTTCTTGGTCCTTGTCAACGGCTGAGCCAAAAGAAGGCTTCGCTGTGAATTCTCAGGGCTATGATAAGAACTATGGGTTTTTTCTCTGCTTTCATTTATTTCTTGACTTACCTTCTTCTGCAGACTCCAGGTAATTGAGAGTTGTTGGGCCGTTCTATAAAAGGCTTACAGATTTGAGGATACTCAATCAATGCTGAATAATAACAAGAGAAATGTATAATGTATAAACAGATTCTGTTGGGGTCTTCACATTCCTTCACCTCATTAATACATATGGGAGCACGCTTCCGCTGCTTTGCTCCCTGATGCAGACTGTCCGTGGGTCGGCAAGGAATGGGCAGGCCCTGCGGAGTCCCGCCCGAGGCCTGGTGAGGCTCAGATGGAAGCTCAGGAGCCAAGCAGGTATCTTCTTTGTAATTTTCAGTGGGTTTTCTTTGACTTGAGAAGAGGCCCTTTGCTGACCTCTCACCACGTGTCAGGCCTGGTGCTAAGCTAAGCACCTTCTTACATTATTTTGCTTTATCCTTAAAACAACCCTGCAATGTAGGTTCTATCGGCTTCTCTAAGTCCTACATGTAACAATTCGCTCAAGCTCAATCAGTACAGCTGGCATTGTAACTCAGCCGCGGTCTATACTACCATGTCCCCCTTTTAACAAACCTCTTGCAACCTCCAATATACTTGTTCTTCTAGAAAATTTGAGGCCGTCATCTTCTATATTAAAAACGAAGCAGGCAGGGCATGGGGGCTCATGCCTGTAAAAATCCAAGCACTTTGGGAGGCCAAGGCAGGCAGACCACCTGAGGTCAGGAGTTCGAGACCAGCATGGCCAAGATAGTGAAAACCAAAAACAAAAAACAAAAATTAGCTGGGCATGGTGGCGCGCGCCTGTAGTCCCAGCTACTCGGGAGGTTGAGGCAGGAGAATCGCTTGAACCCAAGAGGCAGAGGTTGCAGTGAGCTGAGATTGCGTCACTGTACTCCAGCCAGGGTGACAGAGCAAGACTCCATTAAAAAAAAAATCCTCCCCCCCAAAAAAACAAGCAGTTAGCATGGAATACCTTGTTTCATACATGGGAATTCTTATCACACTTTGCAATTATCTTGCTGACTTACCTGTTTAATTTTAGTGACCCTAAGTTCTGTTAACTGTTGCACTTCAGCACAATGCTTGGTCTAAAACAGCAGCTCAAGAAATATTGTTGGATGAGTGAATGAATGATTACCACTAAATTTGTATACCCCTTAGGGGACCTATAGTGGTAGCACACAAAATATATGCTCATTTTTAAATTTTTTAAAATGTATGTGTGAAATTATGAGTGAATTATCTAATTTGGCAGCTCACATTTCACTTATCTTGCTGATTTTACTAGAAAAAAAATTAACGACACAGACAACTAGCTACACAGGCTCTCTTTTAAAAATGAAAATAAAAGTGAAAGAAAGAAAAATGAATGAATGAATTAGAATCAGTGCTTCAGTGGTCATTCTCTAGAACTTTCCTTCAAGTAATCTCCATCCTCAACACCTAGCCTGATAAGCAAGGTTTGGGCAGGTTACACTCAGTGAAATCTGGGCCAGCCTCCTTTTTCACACAAGTCATACTGGTGTGTCTTAGAAATAAACAGCCTTCGAAGATGCCCACTGATGAAGCCAGCTTTTTAAAAATCATTCTGGTCAGGAGTTTGTCTGAAGTTATTTTGGCCTGGCTACAAAAAATCTGT